>NW_028229738.1:0-99826 GCF_053477565.2 Lygodium microphyllum | reverse complement strand
ACATGGCGTATTGCTAGAGCTAATAAAAGCGCAAAGAAAATCCAAGAAAGCCAAAGAAGAGAGAAGAAACAAAGAGAAGGCCGAAATGTAGAAAATAATAGAGGAATCAAAAAGGGCAAAGGAGGAACGAAAAAAGAAGGCGGAAGAAGAAGAGGAAGAGCTAAGAAGAAAAGAAGAAGAGGACTTGGCACAAACTATGCACATCTCCATTGAGCAATAGTGTAGGTATGAGGAGTTGGCAGTAATGAGCTTGCCAAGGTAGGACATGCTGGGAACTAGTGGCCAAGCACTAGAAGACCTACCTCCACTTGTTTTAGAGGGAAAATGCAAGACCGCACTCCACTCAATCCCACTTGCCATCTTGCTGGCAATGGTTGAGGAACAAGCAAGACTAGAGAGAGAGATCAAGTGCCTGATAGAAAAAAAGAAGAAATTGCGTAGAAATGGAAGGGGTAGGATCTGATGATAGTGGCCTTGTCACAAAGGCAAAGTGAGGGCTTGGAAGAGATGAAAAAGAAGGCAAATGAATGGGAGGCCAAGAGCGAGAAGAAAGTGAAGGACCTAGCGAGTCGCTTGGTCCTTGCGGAAGGGAGCAGAATACTAGTAGAAAGCAAGGCAGGTACCACTCATGCCAATCTAGAAGCCCAAAAACATGCCTTCCTCAGCACAATATTAGACATCACACTCTCTGAAGAGGAGGAGGTAGTTGAGGTGCTTAAAAGAAAATTAAAATTAGCTCATAAGGTGATTAAACAAGGGTTGTACTCCCAAATCTAGGACACAAGCCTCAGTCTGACTTGGTAAGATCAACAAGCAAATCTGTTGAGACAAGATTGATGCCACAAGAGGTTGACACATTGGGACTCCAAGAAGAACAACCATAGGAAGCAGTAGCACGATCGAGCCCACAACAAGATGAGGAGTAGATTCCACCACCTCCCTCACCACAGCCAAAATCCCCTCAAGAGCAAGATGCCACAACAGAAAGGAAAGCAGAAGCTAAAAAGAAGAGGGCTATAATGCTTGACCAAGCATGCAAAAGGGAGAAAGTGTAACCTCTATAGTCCTAGAGCCTCCCATCCTACCAAAGAGGGACTGCTCACCCATGAACTAGAGCACGGTGTTATTAGTATGGGAGCAGTAGGAAAATCGCCACTAGCCCTTTGATTTCACCTTCTGATACCCAACGGCCCTGAGCAAAGTATTATCCACTGAAGCGGTAATGGAAGTAATCGCCATGGGAAGAAGGCTTGGGGACTGATGGCTCACCAAAAGAGAAAAGAATCCAATGGCTTGGGGGACGAAATCCCCAGATTATTGGAAAAACAAGGTCGAGGAGGTGCCCCACATGGTGAAAGGCTATGAATCCCAACCTAAAAGGAGGAGAAGAGTCTAGAATAGCAATGTGGATGCATGGATGTAGTTTTACGGTTCCCTACCCTTCGAGCAAAATGATCCAACCTATCTACCATATCCTCAAAGGGTAGGAGTAGATTTTGACTCTGACATCCATGGTCGATACGACTTCCCGAAGATCTACAACATTAATGCCACAAAGCCTGAGGAAGCACTATCTTTCTCAGAACATGATCTATGGGACTCCATGGCTCACTTCTTGATGGAATTCTCCTCTTGCCTAGACCCCGCCTTTGTAACAACATGTAACTATGTTAGATTACTGAAGACACTCCTCAGGCAACCCCCTGCACCAGTAGAGTACCATCTCCCGCTGCTCTTTTTTGACATTAATATGGGAATAGATGGATGTGCCATGACTTGGTTGATGTTGCATGCTGCCCTGCTCCCATCATTTTACATGGCCCTCCTTGAGGACATGAACGATAGCCATTTTACCAGCTGTACCCATCTATTTTTGTCCACCACTCCTCTCCATGTTAGGATAGGTCAAAAGGGTACATGCTAAGTAGGAACTTCCTTAGTAAATTATTGAAGCCCCCTACCTCCCCATCTCACACTCAAGAGACCGAGGAATAGATCATTTATTTTGTACTACCTCTCGAAGGTCAAGGTTAAAAAAATTGAGAGAGAGAGAAGAATATAAAGAAGAAAGAAAAGAAAATGAATGAGGAAGAGAAAGAAAGAAAGAAGGAAAAAGAAAGCAAAGATGATAAGCGAAGAAATCACAACGGGCAGTTCAACCCACATAGGCCACAGTCATTGCACCTAGGGGTTCTCAAGTTAGGTGTGTTCGGTAGCTTCGATCGGCCAAAGACATCCCTAACCCCCTAGCCTCATTTTGATTCCCCACTTCATGCTTAGGGCACATCAAGGGCAGGACATGCCTAGGGAGGTAACACTCGCCTATGGTTAAGATCTGTCACCCTAAGCTACATGCATTGCACCTCCCTTATGCACAAACTGGGTCCTCAAGTGAGGGACAACATCAAGACTTGCCCGTGGTTTGTCGACCCAAGTTCCAGTTCCACTAGCACAAGCACAATGCACCACATGGCAAAACAGGCACACCCCCAGGTAGTGCACCTTCTTTTCTTTTCAAGTACAAACAAAGGCCCCAACTGCCCAACTTCGGAGGCCCCATCATCCATGTAATGCGCTCTCGGCCTCCACCACCCTTAACCAGGTGATCCATTTCTTCCCAAGACCAATTCCCCCAATACCCCATCATCATCGACTCACATGTTCACCCTTTTAAATAATCAAACCTTCATCAACTCAAAACGCAAGTGTCTTGGAACTAGCACCAATCTAGGAGAGGGGTCATCTTATACGACATGTCACCATGCAGATGAAACAAACAGAGGCAAACTAAGGCACCCCAATCAAAAAGTGAATGAAGAAGCTCATTTGGAACAATGTGGGAGAAGGAAAGCTCAGAAAAAGAGGGAGCTCCAACTACTTCGATGAGGTCCTCTCAAGGATGAGGGAGGCCCTGTCAAAGATGAAGGATGATCTCTCAAGGATGGTGATAAGCATCGAATATTCTAGCAAGGCTCTCTCAAGGATGAGGAAGAGCCTTCGAGGGCTCTCGCAAGGAAAGTGCGAGGCACAATGCAATTCATTTTATTAGCATGCCAAATGGACATTGGTGAAGGGATAAGGCAACTTCAAGGGAATAGGGCAAAGCCATGATAAGATCACAACATAGCAACCATGGAGGGCAAGAGGATGGATCCGTCTAACACCATCATCAATTTCAAAGAAAAATCTGTCCATGTGCCACTCTCCAGGCAGGGATCCACGGCCGTCCAACATGATATTCAATTTCAAAGGAAAAATTCACTCAAGGTCAGCGTACCACCCCCACTGTATCTTCAATTTCAAGGGGCCGTCCATCCAACACCATCCCCCACAAGGGCTTGTATACAAACTCAAAAAATCCATATGGCTATACCCATCCCACTTTCCAACTACTACCCATCAGTGCCATGGGGCTAGAACTAGACAAGGAGGGGGGTAATGTTAACCTCAGCATAAAAAAGCGCAAGTCAAGTCCTAAGTGGTGGCCTAGGAGAAAATCAGACACAACGGAAGAAGCAAGAAGGGAAACAACCGAAAGTGTAAGGGAGGCCTCAAAAGCAAAGTCAAAGGAAGAAGCACATTTTTAAAATGCAAGGCATTCCTAAAACTTTTATAAAAGAGTACCACGCTCTATCGTGTGCAAATTATAAAGGGTAGAAGGGCATGGGTAAAGAGAAAGGGCAACTGAAGGGAATGGGAAAAGAGGACCTTGCCATAATGGCCGGCCATGTAAAAAAGGGGGATGACCATCCAAAAGGGATTTAGGGTTTTGTATATAAAATTGAAAAGTGAATGAAGAGCTTATTCTTTGGTGTGTAGCAAAGTAGACTCTTCTTCTTTCTCCTTCTTTCCTCTTGCTTTATTGTGAGTGCTTGAGGGAGGGAGTGTGAGTGAGTGAGGGAGTGAGTGTGTGAGGGTGAGGGATCGTGGTGGTGAAGCCCTCCATCGTCTCTCTTCTTATTATCTTCTCTACCTTTCTCTCATCTCACACGTGGCTATGGAGGATGGAGCTTGGAGGTGGAGGCTTGAGGTTGCTTGAGCTCGCATCATGAATCATGGAGCTATTGGTGTGCTTGAAGGAGGATGGTATTCAATCAGGTATCATGGTAAGCTCACTACACTTGTAAAGAAGGATAACATGCAATGTGAGAGGTAGCCATTAGTGCTCACTTGAAAAACTTGAAGGAATAAGTGGTCCATGGGTCTTGGAGGTTGAGCATGAGCTCCCATTACAAGAGCAAGCTATGAAGTATCTTCAAAAGTTACTTGAGCTTAGATATGTAGATGATGCAATTGGGATGCAACTTTTGGTTGTATATCTAATGCTCCTTGAAGCTTATAAGTCCTTGATGAGACTAGATGAGTCCAAGGATGAACATATGCTTTCTGTGTGAAAGATAGAGTAAGTGTTGGATGTTAGTGCAAAGATGAGTGAGCTTGGATATGTAACTTATGTCACTTATGGATTTTGGAAGAAATTTGAGGATGTATGCAAGAGGCTTATTGCGGCATATAAGTATCAAGAACAACAATGGGATAAGCAAGAAGAGAAAGAACAAAGGAGATGGAACGAGGAAGAAAAGAAGATAGATAGAGGAGGCATTTCAGATGTGGAAAGAGGAGGAATTAAGGATAAAAATGCAACTAGAGAAGGATAAACGTATAGAGGAAGTACAAGCTTTTGCCCAAGCTTCACCACTTGCTATTGAGGCTAAGCGAAAACGTGCTACGGATGTTTTTGATGCACTTATTTACTGAGGAGTTGAGAACTTATGCAATGAGTGCCTATGCTAAAAGTACGGAGGTTGTGATTTTCCTTATTGAGGATGCTTATGCTAATGATGATTTGAGTTGCTATACCGATTAGGTCTCTATAGTTACTATGGATGCTTTAAGTCACCACACAGATATTGTTTATGCAGATACTTTTGATGCTGTGAGTATCCATGCAGAGGATGCCTAGAATGAGCCTAAAGTGGATCACATGGACAATGCATATGTAGATATCCTTAGTGTTTGTGAGGAAGCCTATGCGGCTCATGTACTACTAGATGTAGTAGAGACTATTGATGTGTTGACTAGTCATACCACTGATGCCTTGGGAGGGCATGTAGTGGAAGAGTTGGCCATTGCATATGCAGATATTCTTAGTGCGTATGAAGAGGCTTACGAAGTTGTTAATCCTTGGAAGACCAAGATGGAAAATCCAAAAAATTGGAAGCGAAAGATAGTCCCCCCAAGGCAAGAGAAAAATGGAGGACAAAGGCATACAAAGGAAAATTTGAAGACACAAAAAGTGCAAGAAAAAAATTCTAAATGTAAGATGAGGTGCACAAGAATAAGCACACCTTAATGTTTGTGTAAAAAGAGCACTAGAGGCATTGTAATTTATTTTGTAAAAGAGCATTCGTGCAAGTTGTAAAGAATGAGAGGCAGGAGTTAAGGCCATGCTAATAGAAAAGGAGAAGGAAAAAGAGTGGAGAAAAGGCCATACCAAAAAGGGGATGGCCGCCCAAGGAGGAGATAGGGCATGCATAAAAGTCAAAAAGTGAATGAAGAAGCTCAATCTTGGTGTATGGCCAAACTTGCTCTCTTCTTGTTTCTTGCTTCTTACTTGATTCTTGTGTATGAGAGAGGGAGAGAGAGTGTGTGAGAGAGGGAGTGTATGTGTGAGAGAATGAGGGATTGTGAAGAAGCTCTTCTTCTCCTCTCTTCATCTTCTCCTTCTTCTCTTCTCTTTTCTCGCATGCATGGCTATGGAGCTTGAAGCTTGGATCTTGGAGATGGAGCTTGCTTAAAGGTTCATCTTGGATCATGGAGCTACCAGTAGATTTGTGGGAGGCGGTAACTCGATCGAATTCAAATGTAAGCTCACTACACTTGTGTGAGAGAGAGTGCACACGGCTATGTGAGAGGTAGCCATAGCTCTTGGCTTGAAATTCTTGAAGCAATAAGTGGTCTGTGGGTCTTGACACTTGTGTGAGAGAGAGTGCACATGGCTATGTGAGAGGTAGCCATAGCTCTTGGCTTGAAATTCTTGAAGCAATAAGTGGTCTGTGGGTCTTGAAAGACTGCTCATGAGAGCGATGACATTTTGGTTTTGTTGTTGCCGGGACCGATGGATTCAAGCTTGAGTGCTTGTGCACTCCAAATTGAGCAATGGAGTAGGAGTTCATCTTCAAAATGGTGCTTGGTTTAGGTAGGAAGTGAGGGAGTTGGAGGGTGTTCAATCTCCTTTGCTTGATAGTTTAGGTGTTGGAAGATTTAGAAGCAATAGTTAGATCAGTGGTATATATTTTTTTGTTAGTAGGATGTGTTTAGGTTTGGGAAATGAGGGAAAAAAAAGGAAAAGATAAGTCTTTGTAATAACCAAAAAATAGGGGAATAGAGAAAGAAAGGAAAATATTTGGAATATTTGGAAAGAATAGGGATAGAGAAGAAAAAGAGATAGACAAAAGGTGAGAAAGGGAAGAGAGAGAGCTCATTTAGACACTACCAGATTGAGAGAGAGAGCTATTGAGAGAAGAGAGAGAGCCATAGGTCAAGAGGACATTAGTAGCAACAATCCATAGTATCATCGCATTCATGTGTTTCATGTATGCCTAGAGTCTTTCCTGATTGCACCTTGCATCATAAACACTTAAGTGCATGTGAAAACTAGAAGAAAGCTTGATTTCGCACAGCTCACATTGAGTCCTACTGCTAAGGCATGTAATCATGTGTACACTTGTAGATTGATTAGATTAACAAGGAACACACTAAAGGGGATTGAGCTAAGAAACAAATCCACTAGTAGGAGTGCAAACCCATTAGATGAGTGAACCAAGACACTAGAGACAAATATCTAGGGAAGACGGAACTGTCAAACCACTGAGGGAAGGAAGGTCTAACCAAGATTAGAGACACATCTTTAGCTGACCTAGTCACCCTTGTAGAAATACTAGTGGATCAAAAGACAACCACCATGGCAGGTACCAGTTTGAATGAGAATGACCTCGACCTTAACCTTGACCTTAACGTAGCACGGTACTTGAATGATATTGAGCGACTTATCACACATTATGACCAATAGACAAGGATAACATATCATGGAAGACCTGTAGCTGATATCATAGCCGACCTTGAGGAGGAGAGGAGGCTAGGAAGGATTGCACTGCAACACATAGCAAGCTATAACCAAGAGCAAGAGGATTAGAGGTCACGCTAGAAGAGAGAGATCAATGAGGTTCATAGGATCCTAGCCATCTCAGGTAGAAACAAAGTAGGAGGAAATGCCAATAGGGAGAGAGCCTTACAAGTAGATCTTATAGTGAGTGAGTTGCTCATGAAGTGATTGCTAGACAATACCAATGTTGAGCAAAGTGAAGTAGCCTTGTGGCAACATCATTGCTAGCTAGGCTGGGAGTCACCCCAAATACCAGGAGCCAAACAAAGATACCCATAGTTGCCAAGAAACTTGACAAATATCAAGCAAGCAATGACCCCTATAGCTTCATTGAGTAGTTTGAGCAAGTGTGTGAGGCTAACAACCTCATAGACCTTCTGCCCTCTATATCTATCAGTGAGTGTGAAACAGAGGGTGGGATAAGTGACCAGTTTTTCCCTTTAAATCAAATCAGCGGTGAGATGTGTGAATGGAGTGTTGCACGCACAAGATGGGTCTCTCAATGCACAACACACGATCTATTTATGTGCATTGCACCATAAGGATCCCTGGCCTTCCTTCTTGTATATGCCAGCACAGGGCAGGATGCACAGTTGCACTATCAAAAGCGCACAAGGCATACAACCTCTGCACAAGTGATAGTGAGGATTACATTAATGGGTTTCAGGAATGGGCTACCCTCCTGTATCTTTCAACAGAGTGTGAGACAAAGGGTGGGCTGAGTGTGATTAGTGTTTCTTTAATCAATTATTGAGAGGTGAGGATTGAGGGACGTTATGACCATTGGAGTCAGGGAAGTTTCTATTTCCCTATGCACCCACGGGATGGGTCTCTGCCATCAGCACAGGACACATCACTCTGTTTTGTACACTGTACTACAAGGCTCCCCGGCCTTTCTCCTTGCACCTATGCCAGACAAGTTGGATGCATTGATGCACCATTAATTGTGCACCTTGGCATACTCTCTCTGCACTATTCCTTTGTCGATTCCTAAACCGGGTGTGAGCTCTGGGTTTCATCATTATTACCTTGAGTGATGTTAATAATGGTGCGAGTGACTGTTCTTTCATTCCATTTGAGGGATCGTGAGTTCAGTGCAATATCCCTCGTCATTGATGAATTTCCTGCAATTTCTTCAACTAGCTACCTCCCTGGGTGCTGCCGCATGGTCCCTGCCACAAAGGATGTGAGCTGTGAAGACATCTAGGTACCTCCTGCAAGCGACAATGAGACAAGACGTAACCTCGATAATCGACATTACTCCTCAGTAATATATGCCAAGTTCTTCTAACCCTACACCTTCTGTTTTTTAGTGACGGTCATGTCTTAAGTGTGGGGACGTTCGTGGTTGGTCTGATGTGTGGTATTAGTTCCTTGTTGTTCGGTTTACCCTTCCTGCTAAGGTTTTAAGTGTGGGAACGCGTCCCTACGCGTCTATGTTGCATACCTCCATGCATATATCCTGTTATGATCATGCATTTACGCCATGACTTCATTTTACCTTGATGGGGTCCCTTCCCCACTCCTCCGTTCTATTTCACCCTGTCCTTGGAGCTGTTTCTTGACCGTTTTCCTTTATTTTTTAGTTTTGTGATTTTTCCATGTGAACGCATCCTATGTTTACTAAGAATTACATCCAACCTTACAGCCATGTTTGTCCCTTTGAACTGCCCATTTTTCATTTTTTCCAACCCCTGTTCCGATAGACGGTTCTTGAGTTATTAATTTTTGAAGAAATTCATGTAAATTGGATGATTTTCATGGGAACGCATCTTTATTGTTGGGGGTAAAGGAGCCTTTGCCTAGCCGCCTGTGTATTACTACACTGATAGCTAGCCGCCCATGTATTACTACACTAACAATCACCGCCACTGCATGTCAAGATTGTGGGAGAGAAGGAAGGAGTCTCACTTGTAGCTTTCTTGCTTGCACAATGGGGGAATACACACAAGGGTGGAGGCTGAAAACAGTTTTCCTCTTCTTAGTTGTGGAAGCCAAAAAAGAACTCTAGTACAAAGAAATAGAAGAACCCTATATATGGGTCTCAAACCAAACTCAACTAACTAAGGTGGCATACTAACTGAGCCACGAACTAGAGTAGATAAGGATAGCTATCATGTAGCTATTATTCATGGGCGGTGTACCAACTGCGTCTGCAACTGACAAGTCGGTGACATAAATACATAACGGTCACCCTGGCGTATCATGAGTGGAGCTCGATATCTCAACACTCCCCCTCGAGCTCAATCCCAATTCCTACACACCAAGCAGGTCTCTGAACTTGCGCAGCTTCTCTGCGCCCAATGCCTTCGTGAATATGTCAGCTACTTGATCCTCTGTGCTGACATAAACTAGATCAATAAGACCTAGTAAAACCCTCTCTCGCATATAGTGATAATGCACCTCAATGTGCTTTGTTCTAGCATATAGACTGGGTTATTTTCCAAGTGTATACTACTCATGTTGTCACAATAAATGACAACTGGCCCATCTGTAACCTGATGCATATCATAAAGTAGCTTATGCAACCAAGCTACCTCACATGCAGCCATTGCTGCACCCTTGTACTCAGCCTCTGTACTCGACAAGGCAATTATAGGCTGTTTCTTGCTGCTCCAAGTGACTGCAGCACTCCCAAAAGAGAACACATATCCACTGGTAGATCGTCTATCAGAAATGCTACCAGCCCAATCAGCATCAGTGTATCCATGCAACTGTATCTGAACCCCAGTCTCATAAAATAGTCCATACTGCAATGTGGACTTCACATACCTGAGTATGCGTCTAGCTGCATCCAAATGCGATTTCCTTGGAGCCTGCATAAATTGACTTACCAATCCAACAGCATAGCTCAAATCTGGCATGGTAATAGTCATATAAATCAAGCTTCCTACTATGCGTCTGTACATAGTAGGGTCTTCCAGAAGCTCACCTGCATCTGCGCTCAGCTTCACATTCTGCTCCAAAGGAACTGAAATAGGCTTACAGCCTGTCATCCCATATTTGGACAGCATGTCCAATCCATACTGCCTCTGCAAGAGCTGTATCCCACTTGGTGATCTAATCACCTCAATGCCCAAGAAATAACGCAGCTCTCCCAAATCCTTCATCTCAAACTTTTGCTTCAATAGCATTTTCACATGAAGGATATCTTCATCACTGTCACCTGTCATAATCAAATCATCAACATAAATGACAAGTAGCATAATATCTTTCTTGCTCCAACGGGCACAATCATTTGGTCTTTTTCTTAGGAGACAAGGAATAGACTTGGTTTACTAGCCTTGATAATGTCAAACACAATAATCTCAATGATCTAAAGGATCTCTTCATCAAGAGATTCTCAGAGGCATGGTATTTCGACAACCTCATCGTTAAGCTGATGAATGTTAGCCAAAAAGACAAAGAGGACATATGCGACTATGCCACTCATATGAGGAGTCTCTACAAGAGAATACTTGTAGCTAAGTGACCCAATGAGAGAGCGGTCTCCACCATATTCATCAATGGGATCCACAACAAAGAACTCTATAAGGCCTTAGTGAGCAACTCAAACCTACAAAGGGATGTGATGGTAAGAGTCTTTGAGGAGGCTATATGAGTGGATAACTTGCTTAGAGAGGGAAGCTCTAGGACTACACAGTAAGAGAACAACACATTTAGAAATTTCGAGAGAATTGCAGTATTGAAGCCTAAGGAGAAGGACTAGAAGGCGACCCCAGCCACAACAGAATCTACGTTTGCGCATGTCTTTGTTGAGGAGGATACAGCCCTAGATTCTACCACACTGGAGAAGCCTTGGCTTGTCGACAATGGAGCATCTTCACATATGACCTTCCGCCAGGATTGGCTTCAAGATCTTCGTTCCAGAGGGGGTACAGTCACCATTGGTGACAATTCTACAGTCCATGTTCGAGGCGTGGGGACTTTACCTATGTTTTCTGGCAGGCGGTCTTCCTCCGCCAAAGTTCTCTATGTCCCTGATTTGGGTTTTAACCTATTGTCTGTGCATGGCCTTACTCAGCTAGATACCTGAGTCATTTTTACTCAGGATGCAGTCACAGTGGAGGATGCTTCTACAGGTGATGCTCTTTGGACAGGTACACCTTAGCAAATGATCAACACCTAGCTAGCAAGATAAAGAAAAGAATGCCGACTAGACCCAAGCGATAGCTGATCTAAGAGCTAACTAGACTACACGAGTCATTGTGAAGGCCACTGTGACCTCATGTGTAGTGTGTGCATTGTGGAGGGAACCACTTACGATCTGAGTGTCTTGATCCTAGGTCCTAGCCTATGCTAACTGTGAAAGATTCATGCATGATGCTATGCACTACCGGTTGCCAAGATAGTTGCCAACCAACAACCCTATGCTCAGCCATACTATCTACGAGTTAGGCAGCCTAACTTTGGAAGAGAAGCCGCTTTGGCTCTACCCTTACCTAATGATTCAAAGCCAGTCACTCTAAGGATCAATATCACAATACGAATTCCTAGACCTCTAAGACCTATAGTGACCCACATCTGCCAAGCGATGCTCCCATGCACTTTGTAGAGGAACCATTGGAGGAAGACTCATACGTGAATCCTTATGTCTCTTATGAAGAGGAGGGTAATCCCATATTGATGGAATTTAGGCCTATGCTAGTCATGGATTTAGGTAGAGGGAGATGGAGGCCTAGGAAGAGGTCAAAACTATGAGCCCATAGCATGTTGGATGTGTGGCCATCCACGACATATCTCATCCCACTACCTTGAAAAGGAGCAAGGAAATAGAGAGAAGATCGACTTCAGGTATCCTGAATGCAAAGTCACATACCTATTCACCAATTTTCCTATGCAAAAACCCTCCACTAGTTCAACAATTGTGCCATCTGTGCTACTTATACTCTTTTGTGTTGAGTCACTAACAACAGCGCCACACCCATCCCCATAAATGTCATGACACGAGGTCAAGAGAAGTAGGCTAGTATTTCATTACCTGGACCTAGCAACCTAGATGCAACCTCTATAGGGAAGAAGAGGACTGATGCAAAAATAAAACTCAAAACAAAGAGCGCAACCACTTTAACAAAGGGAAAGCAGGTTTACTCCTAAGATGAGGGAGAAGGAAAGTGCTAAGTTTTGAGAGTACCTTGACCCCAACGAATAACTAAAGGTTGTGGATAAGGTCAAATAATGGATAAAATAAGCACAAGCTCACTTGCAAGATGCTAAGCCTATCATTGAGGATGAGATCAATGAATCTCAACCATGAGCCCATCAGTCTCTCCCACATACTGGAGAGCAGAAGAGGCAACATTACCACATGCATAGCCGTGTAGGCAGAACATGGATGCCATGAATAGATGAACTGCCCAAGAACATTGGTAGGAAGCCCATGGAGTAGAGGAAAGAAAGACAATTGGCAATTTTCTCACCACACTTATATCAACTCTTGTAACATTGCCACTGGGAGAATTGCCTAGGCAAAACCCTACACTATGACAAGTGTTGAAGCAATGGGCAGAATGAACTGATAGACATGAACCACAAGACTTGCCCGTTGAACATGATGCTGTGACACCACACACCCAGCTTAACACTGAACCTAGTGTTTAAGTCCAAACAAGTGAATGCCTTTTGGGAAGGTACTAAGATGTACACATGCCCTAGGAGATACAATGCAAAAGGGGATAGTAGACACATGAGCAGGAGTTAGTGTACTTAGCCATGTAGTCCTATAAGCTTGGAAAAACCCACTGGTAGAAACTACACAAATCAATGTCACTCTAGCAAATGGGATGCCCTTTAGAGTCCTAAAGGATTGGCCTTTAAAGATAGCAGGAATTGAATTTTTCGTGAACTTCATAGTCATGAAGGGAGTGGATTATGATATCTTGCTAGGCAGAGCTTGGATGAGGAATGTGTGAGTGACAACGGATTGGGGTAATGGCTTGATATTCTTAGGCAATAGAATAGAAGTAGTCTGAGTAGAGATGGACACTTGGAAAACCTCACCAGTGGACCTAGATGCCATCTCTGCCATGTTAAAGAGTGCCTCAAAGGTTAGAAGTGATTATGGACCTCTAATCAGGTACATTTCTTGTCCTGAGAATGAGCGCGATTGGATGCACGTGTTGGCAACCATCGATTTGCCATTCTTGAATGATGAGGATGAATATAGGAAAGCTGTAGACTCAACTAGCAAACCCAAAAAATCCACAAATTCTAACCTACCCACAGTGCCCCTATGCATGATGGCCAGGAGTTCCATCAACAAAAACTGATTGACACCAATCACCTGTCACGTCCCAACAAACAAATTGTAACTCCATAGAATCCTTGAGTACCTATCAAGTGAGCTAGCTAGCAACCCAAATGCAAACCTAAAGCCCTTCAAGGATCTCATGGAGAGTAAGGAGTGGCAATGGACTAAGGTGCACGACTTAAACCTGTTATACAATTGGGCTCTCATTACAAGTGAGAAAAAACTTGAGGTTAGGAACCTTGAAAACAACGCACAATCTGAGTATAAGGATTCCAAGGATGAGTATGAAGACTACTGTTCCATCAGTGAGAAAAGTGAAGAGGAAGTGGAGACCATAGAATATGACACAAATGGAAGAGTGATTGAGCAAATCAAAGCAGACTCTAACACCAAGAGAATGAAGAAGTTGTCAAGGTAGATTGTGACCAAACTTGGCTAGAATGCCTAGAGATAGTAGATTATGAGCAAGTAGGATTAGTCCAACCTAGCACCACATCATTATTTGGAGTGGAGTTAGCCTCAAAGTTATGACAACCAGGGGAGATAGTCTCTTCCAATGAGGATTTTGAATACAACTACGAGTCAAAGGTAAGCTCTGATAGCAACTCCAAAATGCTTTGATCACCTAGGACCAAACACGCCAAGGGGAATCTCCCAGTCCACTTAAGGTGCAAGAGGCTAAAGGAGAAGAGAAGGAAATAGTCAAAGTCTTCAAAAGTTTACGAATAGAAGAAACCCCAAGATTTTCCCAAGTGCTTCATGAAGTTTGAGAAGGGTGATCAAATAGTGGTGTTAATAAAAGCCAAGTAGAAAGGGTAGGTGAATGAACCCATTGAAAGACCTGCCAAAGTTAAGGAAGTCAACTTGGCAAGGGAAGGGGACAAGCCTCAACTCGTGTACATAGCAGATGATCTAACTAAGGAGGAAGAGACTAATCTCATAAATCTCTTAAGGGAATCCTCTAACATGTTTGCATGGTCCTTAGATGAGTTGAAAGGAATAGGTTTGAGTATCATGACTCATAATATTTCCATGATCCCCGATGCAGTACCAGTTAAGTAACCATACACAATGAATCCTAAGCATGCACATGCAATGAAGGAAGAGATTGATAAGCTACTAAATGAAAGATTCATTTATGAGATAGAGCACAAAGACTGGGTTAAAAAAATGAAAAGATTCGAGTGTGTGTGAACTATAAAAAGGTCAAAGCAGCTACAAAGAGAGACAACTATCCATTACTATACACTGAGCACATGCTAGAGAGAGTGGCAAGAAAGGAAGCCTACAGTTTCTTGTATGTCTTCTCAAGTTATAACCAAGTGCGTCCATCTGGATGATAAGCACAAGACAACATTTGCCACCAAATGGGGGGTGTTTGTCTACATAGTCATGCCATTTGGTCTAACCAATGCCCTTGCTACCTTCTAGTGTCTCATGTGTGCCATCTTCATCAAAAAATGGTTGGAGGTATTTGTCGATGACTTGTGCATCCACACCAACTTGGAAGAGCACTTAGAAAAGCTATGAATAGTCTTTGAACGTTGTAGGAGGCAATATGATCTCTCACTGAATCCCTTAAAGTGGTAGTTTTGGGTAAAGCATGGTTGTATTTTAGGGCTCGTTGTGTCGAGGAATGGGATAGCCACAAATTCCTCAAAAGTCAAGGTAATTGTAGACCTTTCCCCTCTAACCAACTTAAAGGGAGTTTAATGCTTCTTAGGCAACACAGGTACTACTAGAAATTTGTGCTGAACTATGCATTGATTGCTAGACCTTTGTACAAGCTATTGATAGTATTTGAGTGGACCAAAAAATATCAACAAGCCTATAAAAGGCTTAAACATGCTCTAACTTCAGCTCCTATCTTAAGAGCCCCAGATTGGTCCATTACCTTCCATGTGCACATTGATGTTTCAAAGTTTGCTGTGGGGGCATGTGCCAAGTTTGTGAGCATAACTTTTATTATCTAGTGAGCTTTGCTAGTAGGCAACTCACTAATACAAAAATGAACTATTCCACAATAGAGAGGAAAGGGTTAGCCATGGTGTTTGCTATAAAGAAGTTTAGACATTATCTTTTAGTGACACCATTTACCTTCTTCGTGGATCATTAGGCATTGCTTTATCTTGTGAACAAACCTTGTGTAATAGGATGCATTGCTCGATGGTTACTTCTACTTTTGGAATTTGACTTCTATGTGGTAGTACACAAAGGCAAACAACACTATATGGCAGATCATATATCCTGCATACCCACAAGCGAAGTAGCTAGATAGGGCATCATTGATGACCTATCAGATGCACATCTTTTTAGAATGTCTAGCAAATGAGACTTGTTTAGAGTAAACCTAACACTATATTGGGTGGATGATATAGTCCACATTCTAGATAGTGGATTGCCAGAATGATCCATAGAAAAAGTGAGGTTAAAGAGACTAATTTTGAAGATCCAACCATATCACTTGATTACTGGTTAGTTACTTTGGTTAGGACAGGGTACACTTTTAAGGAGATGTGTCTGCAAACAAAAAATGCACAATATGCTCATAGAAGCACATGACATGATTGTTGGAGGACATTTTAGTGGAGACACCATAGCACGCAATATGCTCTAATCTCAACTGTGGTGGCTACACTATTCCTATGTGATGTAGCTAATTTTGTGAAGCACTATGATGAGTGCCAACGGACCAAAGTCCCTATTCATAAGGAAAAAATGGAGTTGACCCCAGTGTTTGCACATCAACCATTTGAGAAATGGGGAGTTGACTTCATTGGTCCAATCAGCCCTACATCATAGTATTCACAAGCCACATTGTTACGACAAACTATTTCACCAAGTGGGTGGAAGCTCGAGCAACTTGTAAAAATGACACTAGGATCATGGCCAAGTTCCTTTGGGAGCAAGTAATCTGATGGTTTGGTTGTCCCATAGAGTTGGTTAGTGATCAACAAGGTATACAATTTATCAATGAAATGATTGCTCACTTGTTATCCACCTTCTTGATAATCCATAGAAAATCCTCACTGTATTAACGTCGAGCTAACGATCAAGCTAAATTCACGAACAAGATCTTAGTGAATGTCCTAACAAAGATAGTCTCTAGTTCACGTAGTGACTAGGACAACAAGCTCATGGTAGCTTTAAGGGAATATAGGATGGCCTACAAAATTTCCATAGGAGGAAAAACCCCATTCAAATTGACCTATGAAACTAAAGCAATTCTACTCGTGGAATTCTTTTTCCAAGCTTGAGAATAGCAATCCAAGAGAGGTGGGAGGGCAAAGAAGCATGCACAAATCATTTATTAGAGCTAGAATGTCTATTTGAGACTTGTCTCATTGCAATTGATGCCCTAATCTATGAGAAGGTATGACACACGAGTTGGTTTGACAAGCATGTTAAACAACGAGACTTCGAGCAAGGAGACCTTGTCTTGCTACGCCTTGTTAAGGGACAGAAGTAGAAGATAAAATTTAGGGGATTGGGACCTTTCAAGGTTCACAACATCAGTAGAACATGCAATGTAGAACTCAAAACTTTATAGAGGGAGGGAATGTGCTTATTCAATGGAAGTCACATAAAAAAGCATTACCCTCTGTCACATCCACTGCATGAACCTCCAATGATAGAACCACCAATGAATGCGAGAGTTGCAACTATTACTGAAATAGAGGATGAGGATGAGGAAGCAACATCACCAGTCTACCTGCATATAATAGTGATCGTGCAAAAGGCATACACCTTTGATGCTCTAATTGATGAGGGACTTGACTCTAGTATCTTAATGTATGATCATTGGACCACAATTGGTCAAACCCCAATTGTAACCAACCAATGCAAAACTCATCCCATTTGGGGGGAAATCCTATCCACTCTTGGGAAAGTATAAACTAATGGTTTCTATAGAGACTGAGAGCCTACCTATTAACTTTTATACACTACCTAACAAACAAAGTGTTGGTAAGGAATCACTGTTGGTTTGTGTGTACCAGTTCACTATTATATTGACTACAACTCACAACACATTAGGCAATGTCAGAATAGTAATAGCTTTTAGCAAGGGCACCATAGCCATCCAAAAGCTTGGAGTCGGCAGTTAACCCTAGTGTCAACTCTAAGGAAGGGAGTAGTGCACCACAATGTACACCCATTGTGAAGTCTGACTAGCATCTAGAAATCACACCCAAATCTATAGATCAAACAATCAAGTGGATACCCAAGCATAGACCACAACCTCACAAAAGCCAATCATTAGAAACTCATAGGTTTCATGCCTCATACTCTAGACCTAAATAGAGGAGTTGGCACCCCTATGGTACACAGGTGAATCGGCTATGCTGGGTCCCAAAAACTGTAACGTGTACCCAAGGTTACTATGAAGGTAGCATCTTGGTATGGCTACCTAAACTCACAAGTGGCATGTATGCACCTCAATCCCAAGCTCCAAAAAATAATGCCCAAAAACATAAATCAAAATAGGGTAAGAGAAAGGCCAAGAGGAAGGGTGCTCAATCCATGAGTGCTCCAATGGTCTATTGACCAAAAGCTTAATCAATTGTCAATGAGCAACCAATTATCAATGAGCTCCCACCTAATAACTTTGATGTGATCACCGCTACACAATCCGATGACAAAGCATCAACCAAAATTCAAACCCAATCAACTTCTCAAACCATGCTCACCAAATCTGATGAGAATCCTAAAGTAGAAACACCACGTACCAACTTGTCTAGTCCAATTAAACCAAAGCCACCAGTAGCCCTTAAACTGTCACAACAATGACAATCAATTCTTGAATTGGCTTCCAACATGGCCATGGACACAGGAGATGACTTAGTAACATGCATCCGACAATTTGACTTAACTTTCACGCTATTTGCTAGAAGTTAAGAATGCTTGGACCTAGGCCTACTTGACGAACACATAGCAAATGAGGTATTTTTCTTGACGTGTTCTTGGGAAGAATACAAATTCATCTTCACAAAGGCCTCATCATTACAAAAGAGTTGATTGCTAATGAAATTTTAGGAGAACAAGCCTTAAGCCAATGCTTAATCACATCCTTCAAGAAGAGCAAAATTTCCATGCCACCACAGAAACTTGTTGAGCTACAATGATTAGTTAAATCCGAGTTTAATTTCTTATGCAAGTGGTATACTCTGCACATTCAATGGGAACAAGACGATTATCAAATCATGACAAATGCAGAGCAATAATGTGCTATCAAGAATTACAAGTATGACAAAAAATATGTGGTCCCAACTTCATTTAGGGTATTAGCAATGATAAGAAATCGAACATTAGAAGACAATATCCTGCTACATCCATACTTGGATAGGGTCCTAATAGAGGAGGAACTCCACATTGCAAGCCGAATCAACTCAGGTGACCTCTTAACTGATATATTGACTTATATCACACATGTGGGCATTCGTCCATAGGATATGGACTATCATGCAACATTAGAGCATAATCCAACCTTTTACGACTAGCTCTGGAAACAGCAAGGCACACCAAGGATGTAGTAAAGATCCTTACACCTTTACTTCCACAATCCTAGGAAGGATTTCCATCATTTTAAAGGGGGAGGGGGTAAAGTGGAAGGTGAATGAAAAATTGAAATAGGAGTTTAACTTCAAAAGAAAAGGATGAATTGAATTTTCTTCTTCTTTTAGTAAAAATTCTCCATGAAGTTCTTTTGTGGAATGTACGGATTGATTGATGTGGAAATTCTCATTTCATGGTTTATACATTTCACCATCTAATAGTGTTTCTTTCTAATCACTTTACCTTTTATGCAAGAAATGTCCTTCAAAGAGAACTCATTGTGGGCCATTGTGCAGTGATAGGAACTCAAATGGTAGGGTAGTAGGATAAAACCAACAAGTTCCCATTCTCAGAGGAAGAATACAAAAAGTACAACTTAGAATTTGAGACACGCACCTTCAACTAGCTGAAATACTGCAGCATCCATAACTTGGAGGAGTTGGTGCCATCAGAAGAGGCAATCAGACAGATAATAAAACAATGTAATCTTGCTAAGTACTTGGAGAAGGTGGGCCAAGACATAGATCATAGCAAATCCATAGAGATATTGAAAACTTTTGATGTCCATAAGAATAGTGGCATGGTAAGTATCATATAGGGAGATGCCACTAGGAAGGTGGAAGTGAACTTAGCCCAAAAGTCGTAGAGAAGCCCTTGGGATTAGTGAAAAAGCCGAAAAAGAGGCCGAAGAGAGATGTCTATGGGATGTTAGAAATGGATAAGAAGAAATTTTATACGGATGATAGAATCAGCTTGGTTGATATTCCCAAGCCCACCATCAAACTGCAAGCGAATATGGTCCACACCCTCTTCATGAGTCAAAGATATAACGCCCTCATGAACAGAATAGAAGTGACCTTACTTGAAAGTCTTGCACCAAATGCACTGGATGAGGTGAAATAGAATCCTTATGCTTGAAAAACAATCCAAGCATAGGCAAAGGTGCTAGAAATAGCTCCAAGAGCAATAGCTCCAAGGGCAATAGGAGGGGAGTCTCTTCGTGAATCAAAGATATAACATCCTCATGAACAGAATAGAAGTGCCCTTACTTGAAAGCCTTGCAACAAATGCATTGGATGAGGTGAAATAGAATCCTTATGTTTGGAAAAAAATCCGGGCATCGGCAAAGGTGCTAGCAATAGATCTAAGGGAAATAGGAGGGGAGTCTCTAGCTACAACAGTGGAGTTAAAGAGGAAAAAACCAACACATCCAAGGTGTTGACCATAGGATTTGGAGGGGTGATACTAGAAGCCATGGGAAAGATGGAAAGAGAAGTAGTGGAGGAGACCCCTGAACAATCACCCAAGAAGAGCATTGCTCTCCCACTCCAATGAGTCCTCCTGCTTCATTCTCAACAAGAAATTTGGGAGAGAAATAATTCAATAGAGTTTAGCACAGAGGAGAAGGCAGAACAAGTTGCTAAGAAGAGAGAAGTTGACCACCCAACTGAGTAGTAGCAAGAAGCTTCAAGCGAAAGGACAGTTAGTGAATATGGGGAGCAGGGTTCAATGCCATCAAGCCAAGGAAAAAGAAGAAAAATCATGTTAAGAATCATGATGAGCTTGTAAAAGAACTTTAGAGCCAACACGACAAGATGAATGAAGAAAGAAAGGCCATAGTGCCGAGCTAGACGAAGAAAGGAATGCCTTTGTAACCTACCGACTAGAAAAAAGGAGGTAGATGACCATAATAACCAGGGAAGTGATGGCATTAAAAGAGGACCTAAAGGCAAGACAATGTGAAGAAAGTCTAAAAGAACTATATGATGAAGAAAGGGAGAGCCGCATTGCTCTAAAGCACATCAAGGGTAAGACATTTTGATAGACCTATCTCTCTAAGTCACACACAACACCTCCCTTTACACGAACTGGGTCCTCAAGTGTGGGACAACACCTTAGGCTTGCCCATATCCTAGTCCCACCATCACTTGCACAGTGCACTGCACGGTAAGGTAGACACACCCCCTAGGAAGTGCACTCGTTCTTCTTTTTAGGTATATTGTGTAGCGGTGTGGTAAGCCAACAACTGCAGAGGCCTTCTTCAACCACCAATATATCTTCGACATCAACAACCTTAAAACTTGCTTCATAGAATTGCTCCAACATGACCAACCTTCCCAAAGGCTCCACGAACCATTCCACACCAACTCTCCACATCTTTAGCCCGTACCTTCAAGTACCATGGGATTGGCACTTAGCTAGGAGGGGGTAATGTTAAACCTTGGAAGACCAAGTCAGAAAATCTAGAAAAAATAGAAAGCTAAAGATTGTCCTAAGAGGGCAAGAGAAAGATGAATGACAAAGGTGCACTAAGGAAAATTTGAAGATACAAAGTGCAAGAGAAAAAATCTAAATGTAATATGAGGTGCACCTTAATATTTTTGCAAAAAGAGTGCTACATGCATTATAATTTATTTTGTAAAAGAGCATCAGGCTCTCTCCTGTGCAAGTTGTAAATAATGAGAGGCACGGTTTAAGGCCATGCCAATAGGAAACGAGGAGGAAAAAGAGTGAAGGAATGGACAAAGATCTTGGACAAAGGTTGGACCAAAAAGGGGATGGCTGCCCAAGGAGGAGATAGGACATGTATAAAAGTCAAAAAGTGAATGAAGAAGCTCATTCTTAGTGTGTGGCCAAACTTGCTCTCTTCTTGTTTTTTGCTTCTTGCTTGATTCTTGTGTATGAGAGAGGGAGTATGAGAGAGGGAGAGAGAGAGTGTGTGTGTGCTAGTGAGGAACCTTTGAGAAGCTCTTCTCCTCCTCTCTTCATCTCCTCCTTCTTCTCTTCTCTTTTCTCACATGCGTGGCTATGGAGCTTGAAGCTTGGATGGAGCTTTTTTGAAGGTGCATCTTGGATTGTTGAGCTATTGACAAATTCGTGGGAGAAGGTAACTCAATCGGATTCAAAGGTAAGCTCACTACACTTGTGAGAGAAAGAGTGCACATGGCTATATGAGAGGTAGCCATAGCTCTCAGCTTGAAACGCTTGAAGCAATAAGCAGTTTGTGTGTCTTGGCGGAGTTCTTGCGAGAGCGAAAAACATAAGCTCTTGTTTTACTTGATTCAGGGACTTAAAGGGATATTGATGACTTGTTGGATGTACATGATTTGCAAGACATAGTTGCTGTCTTTGAGATAGTTCATGAGCTAGAGACTATGTAGATAGAGGATTGAATGTGTGCTGCTCCATAGCTAGAAAATGTTTTGGATGCTTTGTCAGAGGCCTTGATAGGCAACTCAAAGATGCTTCAAGATATGGAATACTTTACTATTTTTTATGATGGTTAGTTGCATAGGTTGGATGCAAGTGAGGCTCAGTTTATATTTGATGTGGTACACAATTGTCCATATAAGAAGCTTTCAATGTGCTGAACTCTGAAAGAGCAGGCATGTTGCTATGTATTTGTTGATGGGTGCATTAATAGCATGCATATGTAGATTAAATAGCCTCTAGTATATGATGTGCACCCAAGGCCTTATGACCTTGGAGGAGCGGGTGCTGCTTAGTATGGTATTAGAGTTGTACAAATGCTAGTCATTTTGATCCATGATCTAGGGGGATGTCTACTTATGTGCATGATGAGTGAAAAGTTGATGATATGGGTATTTGACTTGGGAGGATGCATTGTTGGCACATTTAGAGGATGTGCAGATTCAAAGGGGGTGGATGTCATGCCGCTACATGGACACAGTGTAAAAAAATCCTTGAGTACATCATCATCCAACTTTCTTATTAATCTAGAGAGTCAATGTCATATTAGTCATTCGTGTTAGTGTCCATATTATGTATGGTTCAAAATAACGATATTTTTGGACAATTTTAGCCTATTTTTGATATTTTGGCCATTATTTCTTGTAAATATCCTCAAAACATGTAGAAAAATTTTAGAATAAGGTGTCATGCAAAAAGCAAGTGGCTTTTTAGCCAGTTTTGGGAGATCCCATGAAAAAAAAAGGATTCCCGAATTCACATCACATGCGATTGTAGTTTTCAAGTAACAAATAGCACTTCTCTAGACAGTCAAGATGGAGAAGGAGAAATCCAAGAGAATTTTGATAGGTGTCCTAGAGTTTTACCCCTCTTTCAGAGAGCCAATAGAACCATCATCTTTGCCATCTGAGCAATAGAGTAGAAGCTAGTATTTGGTGTGAGTTTTTGGATATAACAGGGTGAAATAGGACACAGTGAAGGGGAGAGTCATTGTAAATAGGTTTTCTTAATCAAGGATTGGTTTTGGGATACTTTGAGCCTCTAATCTCTTACATGTATATTGTTTTATCTCTCATTGGTCTGTACTCTATGTAATCTCTATCATGATCACTACTCTCATACAAGAATTTGCCTAATCTCTTACTACCATTAATTCTCACTTAGAATCACTCTAACATCATATACATCTATCCATCCATTACTACTCTTATTCACTTCCATAGCTAGAGACCCAATGTCCTCCTTGGCATACATGCACATTATCTCGACACTGGGGGGCTTGTTGTTGTCTTCCTCAGGCTCCTCCTCTCATTGGAACTTTTGGCCCATAGACTTGAGGAGGACGAGTTTGGTAGAGAGGGTGGTGGTAGAGATAGACATTTTGGGTGATTTGGAGAATTGGTCTTGCTCTAGGGCCTGCTTGTTAGTTCTTGAGGTGGTTGGTCTTGCTCTGGGGCCTAGTTGTTAGTGTACTTCTTTGTCTTTTTTGATGACTTTTTCTTCAAGACACTGCTCCATTAGATCTTAGTGAGGATTGAGACTGGGCTCGTGCAAGGTTCCAATCTCTTAGGTTAAGATTGGGCGACATCTATTGCAGGTGTCAAGAGCTTATGGGGTGGGATAGGAGAGAAAGTGGGAAAAATAGTAGAGTACATCACCTTCATGGTTTTGATGCTGGATGGTTGGTGGACTAGGTGTTTCGCCTTGACAAAGAGGCAATCATGGAAGACATGGGCCTAGGAAATGGGAGAAGAAGAGAGATGCTACCTTTTTGGAGATGCTAAACACCTTGGCTTGTAGATACATGGATTTGGCAAGGAACTTCAAGGTGTCATGCTTAGATTTGTGGGGGTCAACAAGGTTGCTCATTTTGTTTAGCATGGGATCAAAGACTTCTTTGATGGCCCCGATGGAGAGTCTTTGTGGGTTGGGGTCACCATGACTAGGTAGACATAACTTCTCTTGCACTCACTTGGTGGATAGGGTATATTTGTGACCCTAAATGTCCAAACTATGGAGATCGAGAGGAGCTACTCTAAAATGGACTAGATGTCAAGGTGAGCTAGGATAATGCTCCATGGTATGATCACAAAGTTGGTAAGCTACATAGACTAGATCCAAGGCTATGCATCGGTGAGAGCCTTATGGCTAGGAGGGCAAACTTTCTCACTTAGTTTCTCACTTATAAGCTAGAGAGTAGCCATGGAAGCAAGAACCCAGAAAGGTAATATGTAGAGAATGCAAAAGAAGTGAAAGCAAATTTGAGAAACAAGGCAATGGACGCAAGTGTTAAATGACAAATAAGGGTATTGAAAGGGAAAAGCTTTTTTAAAAGGCCATTGAGTTAATGCAAAGGGACCGTCAACAAAATAGGCCATAAAAGGGCATGATGAAAATGGGTTTTCTGATATACCATGCCGTTATTGGAGGTATTAGCAAATGAGTGGAGTTCGTAAATGAATGCCACATCACCATGACTAGCGACTCTAGATCCAAGTCAATCTGTAGTAGGTAGGCAACTGGTGCGAAATAATATTCAAAATTTGATCATGAAGGAGTGGTAAGGGAATCCGATTCGATGGGGAATGGACACTGGAAGTCTTTAGCATAACAACAACACGGGTTGAATCCATTGATGGGATTTGGAAGTAGTTTACCATGTAAATCAATCAGGTAGAAGGAGTTAGTTTCAAAATTATGAAAGGCCTAGAAATGATTGCTTCATCTAAATTTGAGCTTTCCCAAAAGCTTGCCCATTTGAGACTTAAAGATCAAGATGAGTTGGCCCTTTTGGAAAAGTGGTTTTTGGAAAGCCTATCCACCTATTGATGCTTTTGCTAGGCTTGGACTTCGGATAAAATGTAGGCACTGCAGATTGAGTCTTCTTCTAGTTGTGTGATGGCTTCCATATCCAGAAAAGGATTCCTCCAAAATGAGCCAACCGTGTACCACAATCCATAAAATGAGTACTGCATACTCCAAAGGTGTAATGGCTTGTCAAGATTGTGGGAGAGAAGGAAGGAGTCTCACTTGTAGCTTTCTTGCTTGCACAATGGGGGAATACACACAAGGGTGGAGGCTGAAAACAGTTTTCCTCTTCTTATTTGTGTAAGCCAAAAGAACTCAAGTACAAAGAAATAGAAGAACCCTAGATATGGGTCTCAAACCAAACTCAACTAACTAAGGTGGCATGCTAACTGAGCCACGAACTAGAGTAGATAAGGATAGCTATCATGTAGCTATTATTCAGGGGCGGTGTACCAACCGCATCTGTAACTGACAAGTCGGTGACATAAATACACAACGGTCACCCTGGCGTATCATGAGTGGAGCTCGATATCTCAACACTCCCCCTCGAGCTCAATCCCAATTCCTGTACACCAAGCAGGTCTCTGAACTTGCGCAGCTTCTCTGCGCCCAATGCCTTCGTGAATATGTCAGCTACCTGATGCTCTGTGCTGACATAAACTAGATCAATAAGACCTAGTAAAACCCTCTCTCGCACATAGTGATAATGCACCTCAATGTGCTTTGTTCTAGCATGATAGACTGGGTTATTTGCCAAGTGTATACTACTCATGTTGTCACAATAAATGACAACTGGCCCATCTGTAGACTGATGCATATCATAAAGTAGCTTATGCAACCAAGCTACCTCACATGCAGCCATTGCTGCACCCCTGTACTCAGCCTCTGTGCTCGACAAGGCAACTGTAGGCTGTTTCTTGCTGCTCCAAGTGACTGCAGCACTCCCAAAAGAGAACACATATCCACTGGTAGATCGTCTATCAGAAATACTACTAGCCCAATCAGCATCAGTGTATCCATGCAACTGTATCTGAACCCCAGTCTCATAAAATAGTCCATACTGCAATGTGGACTTCACATACCTGAGTATGCATCTAGCCGCATCCAAATGTGGTTTCCTTGGAGCCTGTATAAACTGACTTACCAATCCAACAGCATAGCTCAAATCTGGCCTGGTAATAGTCATATAAATCAAACTTCCTACTATGTGTCTGTACATAGTAGGGTCTTCTAGAAGCTCACCTGCATCTGTGCTCAGCTTCACATTCTGCTCCAAAGGAACTGAAATAGGCTTACAGCCTGTCATCCCATATTTGGACAGCATGTCCAATCCATACTGCCTCTGCAAGAGCTGTATCCCACTTGGTGATCTAATCACCTCAATGCCCAAGAAATAACGCAGCTCTCCCAATCCTTCATCTCAAACTTCTGCTTCAATAGTATTTTCACATGAAGGATATCTTCATCACTGTCACCTGTCATAATCAAATCATCAACATAAATGACAAGTAGCATAATACCTTTCTCTGTTTTTCTCACATAAAGTGAGAAATCTGCCTTGGAAATCTGAAAGCCAATAGTGACAAGATACTGTCCTATCTTGTCAGACCATGCTCTAGGTGCTTGCTTCAAACCATATAAGGCTTTCTTCAACCTGCAAACAAACTGAGGATGAACAGCATGCACATAACCTGGTGGCTGCTCCATATAGACCTCTTCTTGCAAATCACCATGCAAGAAGGCATTCTTTACATCCATATGATGTAAAGACCATCCCTTTGATGCAGCCATAGCAATGACTGCTCTTACGGTTGCCATCCTTGCAACCGGACTGAATGTTTCTTCATAGTCAATGCCATATGTTTGTGCATACCCCTTTACTACTAATCTTGCCTTGTATCTGTTCACAGAACCATCTGCATTGTGCTTCACCTTATAAACCCACTTACAGCCAATTGCATTCTTACCTTTAGGCAAAGGTACTAACTCCCATGTAGCATTTGCTTCCAAGGCATCCATTTCTTCATCCATGGCTTTCTCCCATTTTTCTTTTCCCATGGCTTGCTCAAAAGATGTGGGTTTTGGTTCCTGTATCACTTTGACCATATATGCATAGTGAATGGCTGTAAATCCATCATATTTCAGCCTATCCATAGGATACCTAGCTCTCGTAGACCTGCGCAAAGTAGGTTCACTCCCAGGTGCTCTCAAAACATCCCTGGTCTTCCTTACTCCAGGTGTAACAATAGAAGGAATACCCAACTCATCATCAATGCTCTGTTCTGAGCCACTGGATTCACCATCCACATAAGAGTGACCTGCATTCACATCAAACATGGGCTGATCAACCTTCTCTTTTCCTTTTCGTGATACCTGCATACCACTATCTGCATTGCTTTGAGAAGATTCTCTTGATCTCAATCTGCCTATCCATGGCGAAGAATGTGAACCACTGCTAGAGGACGCTCCAGGTCCACTAATATTTTGTGACTGCTGCTGTGAATTCTGTGCAGCATTACCATTTTGTGCATCTACATCATCAATCACATTTACTGGTTTATACCAGCTACTCATCTCATCAAAAACAACATCTCTGCTCACTGTAAACTTACGAGTAGAAGGGTTATAGCATCTATACCCTTTTTGCTGCAGAGAGTAACCAATAAAGATGCACTTCTCAGCTTTTGGATCCAACTTGGATCTCAACTCATCTGGCACATGTACATAGGCAATGCAACCAAAAATTTTCAAATGAGAAATATCTGGTTTCCTACCAGTATACCTCTCCTCTGGAGTCATTCCATGAATTGCTGCAGTGGGAGTCCTGTTCATTATGTAGACTGTTGTAGCAACTGCTTCAGCCCAATAAAAATCTGGCAAGTCTTTTTCATTAAGCATGGCACGAGATACCTCTCCAATATGCCTGTTTTTCCTTTCTGCAATTCCATTTTGTTGTGGGGTATGACTGCATGAATATTGCTGCTTTATGCCATGCTCCTGCAGGAACCTTGCAAACTCATTTGAGAGGTACTCTCCCCCTCCATCTGACCTTAGGCATTTTATTTGCAGACCTATTTCTTTTTCAACCATAGCTTTAAGAGTTTTAAAATGCCCAAAAACTTCACTTTTCTTTTTCATAAAATACACCCAAACTTTTCTGCTATAGTCATCAATAAAACTGACAAAATAATGACAGCCTCCAAGAGATGCAGCTTTAGTAGTCCACACATCAGAGTGGATTAATTCCAATGGCTTCTTACTCTCTTGAACATGTCTAGGAAATGGTTTCCTTGCCTGTTTTCCAAACTGACAGGCTTCACATACCTTATGCATTTCTGCAACCTTGAATTTCGGCAAACCTGCAACAATATTTTGAGCCTGCATTGATTTAAGTCACTGTACATTAACATGACCAATGCGTTTATGCCAGATATCAATATCTGCAACTACACCGGTCCCATGTGCAAACATTGCTGCACTCAATTCAGACATGTCTGCATCCAATGTAAACATTCTGCCCTTCTTCTTTCCTTTTGCTATCAAGCGACCTTTATTTTTCATATCCTCAACAAAGCATCCATGAGGATTAAATCTGACCTGCAAGCCCTGCTCAACCATTTGACCAACTGAAATCAGATTCTTGGTGATATTCGGGACGTGAAATACATCGGACATGTATTTCTTTTTCCCATCGTGCATAGACAAAGGAATTTTTTCAATCTGCACAATCGGATGTGCAGTATCATCACCAGTCTCCACAAATCCTGGTTTTTCCATTTTCCTTGCATCCTCCATCCATTCTGCATGACCTCTCATGTGGTTTGATGCACCTGAGTCAACATACCATACATCGTTGCTTTCTTCTGCACTTGTCACAGAATTGTTCATGTGCTGCACCATAAACAAATGCTCATTTCTGTCATCACCCTGTCTACTAGAAGATGCATAATTCCCTTGTTGCAGTTTTCCATTCATTATGTCATTCTGCTTTTTATAGCAGTCTTTAGCCATATGAACCATTTTACCACATTAGTAGCATTCAACATTACTGTTTGCATTTTGGCCTCTTTGCCATCCACCACGACCTCTTTGGCTCCCCCTGCCTCTAGAGTTACCACGTCCTCCTCCATATGACTGGTTTTCTTGAGTTTGCTGCATATTCTGATTTCTACCACGGCCTCCAAATCGGCCTCCTCTACCTCTGCCTCTACCTCTTCCAGCATTTGAGTAGAAGACAGCTTCTTTTGAAGTTCCTCCTGAAGAAGATGCACCACCATTTCTCTGCTCCTCAGAAATTAGAAGAGCAATCAACTCCTCAAAATCAGGAAATCTTTCACGAACTGAAATGGATGTCCGAAACTGTGCATAATCCTTTCCTAGACCATTCAAGGTCACAGAAACTAAATCATCATCTTCCACTGGTGACCCAATGGAAGCAAGTGCATCTGCAATCTTCTTCACCTTCATGTGGTAGTCGTTGATGCTCATATTTTCTCTTTGCACATTGTGCAACTCTTGCTTGAGCTGCATTTTCCTGGCTTGCGTATTTGTGCTATACATTTTTGACAAAGTATCCCATGTCTCCTTTGGCGTACTTGCATCCTGAATATGCACAATCATAGAGTCTGAAATGCTGATAGACAGCCAATACATAACTTTCCTGGCTCTCTCATGCCATGCTTTAAATGCCTGCATTTGCTGTTGATTGGGAACATCAGGAAGAACTGGTTCTTCTTCATTTCCTGCAACAAATTCCCAATATCCTTTTCCCATAAGGAAATTCGTCATTCTAAACTTCCATGCTTGGAAGTTGTTTTTGTCAAGCTTTTCAGTGACAATCTGTGAAAGAGAATCAGATGCCATTACAGAAGACTGCAAAAAATTCTGTCACTGCAAAAACCACAGCTTCACCCTCACAAGGGAAAATCTGCAAAATTGGCAAAAGTGGTATTTGACCACATAGTCACTTCCTAGTGACGATTTTGCATCAACAGGCAACAGGGATGATTCTGTAACTCCCAATGTCTCTGCGCACAAGCATACAATGCAATTTTTACAGTAACTATTCACCGACCTGTAGAACAGTGGCTGCACAGCATAAAACTGGGCCTTTTCTTGAGTGCGTGCAGAAAACTTCCGCCTCCAAAACAGGCCCGAAATGGCCTCAAATCAAAAAAACAAGGTCACCAAGGGCTAAAGCTCTCTCCCGCAGCATATATTGCCCTCTTGCTTCACCGCGAAGGGCGTCTCAACCTGAGACAATGCACTCCTGCACTTTCCGGCTGTGCTACCTGCAGAGATCTGCTCCCAAAACAGAAAATGAAAGCAACACTGCTCCTCTTACCAGAACACCGCGAGCTTGGCTTGCTTTCTTGAGCTCCTTACCACGAACAAGGCTCTGATACCATGTCAAGATTGTGGGAGAGAAGGAAGGAGTCTCACTTGTAGCTTTCTTGCTTGCACAATGGGGGAATACACACAAGGGTGGAGGCTGAAAACAGTTTTCCTCTTCTTAGTTGTGTAAGCCAAAAGAACTCAAGTACAAAGAAATAGAAGAACCCTAGATATGGGTCTCAAACCAAACTCAACTAACTAAGGTGGCATACTAACTGAGCCACGAACTAGAGTAGATAAGGATAGCTATCATGTAGCTATTATTCAGGGGCGGTGTACCAACCGCATTTGCAACTGACAAGTCGGTGACATAAATACACAACGGTCACCCTGGCGTATCATGAGTGGAGCTCGATATCTCAACATGGCTTTCCAGGCCAAATGCTAATTTGTAAGGGGTCATTTTGATAGTAGCCTTGAAAGAGATGTGAAAGGCCCATTGTGTTGCGAGAAGCTTGGCATCCTAGTCTTTTTTATTCTAATCTGCCAACTTGTTCAAAATTTTACACAACACCTTATTTTTTAAAGCCCTTAGCTTGCGAATAATAAAGGGATGACTTTTTATGTACAATGAGAAAAAATGAGGTGAGTTCTTTGATGCCTTTATTGCTAAAATGTGTGCCTCAGTTTCGTTGACCAATTCAATAGGGATACCATACTGAGTGAAGATATATCTGAATAGGCATTTAGTAACTCATTTGGCGATGTTGTCTAGTAGGTCCTATGCTTCTATCCATTTCATGCAATAATCTTGCTGTCAGAATGTACTTGTTTCTTGGATAAGTAGCCCACAGTGAGATCGAACCACTAAATTCCAGACCCCATTTCTAAAGGGGCTCCAAAGGTAGGATTGGATGGAGCAACAAGTAGTCTCTGGCACACCAAAGGCTGGCACAACCTTTGGTAGAAGTCACACTACTAGACCCACTTGCATGCATGACCATGTATGGTCAACCACCACAAGCCAATTTGCTGGATTTTAGGGATTATCACCTCTACCTCTCAAAGTGGCAATTGGAAATCCCTTGGTGAGCTTTCTCTAGAATTGCAGGCTTTGCTCCATTGGGAGCACTCTAGAGAGGGTGTGATAATACAATTGGCCAATCATGGCCTCAAAATGTTGGCTTCGGAGAGTGAGTAATTTATGTTGATCCTTTTGGAGATGGGGCAGGGGCACTCTGGTCTCCAAGAAGGTTATCATTTCTTCATACCATATCCATGGAGGGTTAGGTGGCTCAAGCTTTGGTACATCCATTGCAGCTACAAATAAATGGGCATTTGGGAACTCATATTCGACGCCAGTTGGGGGTTCTCTAGAATCAAGGTGGGATAGAAAGTAAGAAATCATGTCTTAGGCTCTAGGGCGATGTATCACCTTGTATATTCTTGTAACATCAAAATCTATTGGGCTAGTTGCCTAGTGACATTTTGCTACTTAACCAAATAAACTAAAGCTGGATGATCCACATGAAAAACAAAAGAATTCCCAAAAAAATAATGTCAAAATTTTTGGATGGAATAGATCATGACAAGGCACTCTCTTTTTGTAATTGAGTAGTTCTTCTCTGCATTGGACAATCTCTGGTTGGATAAAATATTAGGTAGAACCATCCACTAGCATCGTCTTGAGTAGGCACATTGTTAATAGCCATATTAGAGGCATTAGCAAATACATGAAATGGTTTCTCCTAATCCAATGGGATCACGATTAGGGCTTTGAAAAGTAATAGCATGAGGTGACAAAATGCTAAGTCTACCTCTTGATTCCACTAAAAGATAGGTTTCTCCGCATGTGCCAAATTTTTCAAGGGGATGGCCAAGTGTGCTAAAAGTTGCAAGTGGTGACCATGCCACTAGATTTGTCCCAAGAATTTGAGTAGTGAAAATGGGGAATCTAGCACTATAGGATGCATGATTACTTTCACCTTGGTGTAGGGTCGATAGCAATGCCATCTTGAGAAATAATGTGGCTTAGTAAAATTCCTCCTTTTATAGCAAACACACATTTTAAATGATTGAAACTTAAGCTTACCTCTTGCAACATGTTAGACAGAGCTAGAGGTGCATCAAATACAACATTATTTTTCCAAACACATTAAAGTCATGTAGAAATACTATCATAAAATCAATTAGATAAAGTCCAAATATCTCTTGCATGTGTCTCTATAAAGAGTCTAGAGAGTTCTTAAGGCCAAACCACATAACCATAGAGACACGCACACCCCATGCAGTGATGAAAGTTGTTTTAGGTTGATTTTTTGGGGCAAGTCGGACTCTATTATAGCCATTGAAGCCATCAAGAAAGAAGTGCATCTCATGGCCAACCACTTCATCTAGAATAGTATCCAAGTAGGGAATGGGAAAGGGATACAGAATGGTGGCTACATTGAGCTTTTTGTAGTCAACACACATCTGCCACTTCTTATTCTTCTTGGAGACTATGATAATTAGGGAAATCCAATCGACTCGATCTACTAGGGCTATAAAGCCAACTCGTGGTAGCTAGTCTAACTCTTCTTTGACCTATTTGGCCATGTTAGGGTTCATTCAATATTGTTACATCTAGACTGGAACATCATCTGGTTTCAAGGGAATTCGGTGTTGGGGGTAGAATCGCGAATCTAGTCCTTTCATCTTTAAGTACTTCTAAGTGAGCACATATTTAAACTCAATTAGTAAATTGATGAGTTTCCCATGGAATTTAGGCTCTTATTGGGCACTAATCTTCACGGGTTTGGTATTTTTCAGACTAAGAAACATTGTGTCTACTTCATCTTCCTTCACTCTTGTGACCTTCTGCATTTGCGTCTCAAACTCTAGCTCTTGTCTAGTACTTCTTTTATATTCATTTCAGCAATCTCATTACTATTAGCATCGTCCTTCTCACAGTTTGGGTTCTAGATTTCATAACTATTTGGAGGGTTCTTCTTCTCCTCCTTCTCTGGGGTCTTGTCAAGTAACATTTGTGGCTGCATATACTATTTATTAATTTGCAACACATTAATTGGACACCATGGCTATAAATATGCATTAGCATTTAGAAATTCCTCCTTCTCATCATCTCTTTAGACTTTTACCATATTGACTATTTCGAGTCGGTCTACATTGTGGTGAGAGAGAGGTAACATTTTTAAAAACATAGTCACTTTTATGCTAATTCTTGCATATTGTGAGTTTGTGTTTATTCCAATTATGGGTTACTCTTGCTTGGGGGTAGTGCCAAGGCCTTCCCAACAATAGGTGGTGATCTTTGTCTATGTGCTCCATTTTAAACCTAACTAATGCAACCAAGAATTGAATTGTAGCAATTTTCAAAAATATGGACCATATGATACCAAGTGGTCTCACCCTTTGTTAATTTGCTATTCTAATTGGGAATGGGGATGTTCCCAATCCATCAATTCCAATTCTTGACAGGTTACTAGTGTGATGATGTTAACACCAGATCTGAATTGAGTAGGACGTTTTGGATGATTTGGTCCTTGCACAGAATAGGAATTACCAGACTGGTCAAATTGAACAATGGGCTTGGTGGTATTGGCTCTTGTTGGATTCTTTGAACTATCACATTCAAAGCATTAGTAGTCATAGCCGCAACTTCAAGTTCTGGTAACACTAGTCACTCAGGATGAATCATCTTCAATAGGTGATTTTGAAAGCTGGTACAAGATTCAAGAGATTTCCTAATGGAATAGTAATATTAACTGGCCCCCATCCCATTGATTCTTCGAATGAGTTTGAAAGAGTTGAAACTATTGGCATGTTTTGACCATTATTTTTTTGGCTTCTACTACCTCCGAGATTAGTCTCCAGGGTCTTACCATGTCTTTGTTCGGGGTGATCTTGATGCCAAGAGGCATATTCCACGGTGGATTCTGTGAAGGTTTTTGGTGGATTCCGTAAAACTAGAGGCATATTCCATGGTGGATTTCATGAGGTTTTTCAGTGGATTCCGTAAAACTATATATATTTTTCGGGGCTCGTACACAAGGTGGATTCCTTGTGCAAGAAGTTGATGGGGATACCTGTCCTTTTCGAGTGTCAAATTAATTTAATGTGCACGTGGGTGATTCCGCAAAATACATATCAAATTAATTGACGTTTATGAGTTTAGAGTGCAGACTCGAATTAAAATAAGGTTAAGACATTGTTCCAACCTATTTAATTATTTTGTAGTTGAAGATTGCTAGGTGTTTACTTTTATTGGATTTTATTATTTTCTAACAATTATGAATGCTTCAGTTGATGTGTAGAGTAGGTAGCGGTAGCTTTGGGTAGCACTGGACATTAGCGTAAGTCCAAGTGTAAATTTCATAATTATGATTAGTTATCTTAAGTATAATATATAATATTATGTATTTATATGATATTTTATTATTAAAATTATTACTCTATTTGTAAGTCATAAGTTTAAACTTCTTTAGTAATAATTAGATCATTGTCCTTAGTACTATTAATTAATTTATTTTTAATATAGATTATTTTAGAATATGAGATTTAAGATATGATTTTATTGAAATAAGCTTTCTTTATGGAATACATTGCTATTTTCTTAATGTGGTTAAGTTTAGAAGGCTTTTCTAGCTTTCTTTATAAAAGCAATCGGATCACACGCAAAATAGGGGAAGAGGGTGAAAACGGAGTTTTTTCGTTTCTCCCTCATTCGAAATTGAAATTCAAAGTTTCAAGAGTCATTTTGGGAGTTTTAGCATGCTCCGGACGTGATGGTGATGTCAAAACGTCAAGATTCAGAGCATAGAAGTTTTTGCAGCAAATGCAGCATGTTATAGACCTCTTACTCTTAAAAATCTGTATTTCAATTGATATTTGTATTTTCTTTGTAATTATATGTAAGATATGAATGCAAATATCCATGTAAAACTATAATATATAATTAAGGATGACAAACCATGGCTTTTGCCAAGGGGGAGGTTGTCAAGAATCACGTGATGGGGGGATGTGCTTGAGGTGGTGCGCCAAACACACACTATATACACAAGAGGAGGCTCACTCAAGAACACAAGAAGAGAGATGGAGGCCAAAACGTTTTCTTGTTGGTTTTTTCTTCTTCTTCCACACACTATACAATATACACAAAGTATAGATAAGATACAACATAAAGGAAAGTGGCATTCAAAGTCAAGCAGTGCATAACCAACTACACTAATCGATTGGCGTTATATCTTTGCCAGTTGTAGGTAGGTGTAACAAAAAAAATATAATAAGTGATAAGTTAGTGGCCATGTCAGTATCATAATGACTACCAATGTGCTAAGTGTAGACATGCGGACTCCTCTAGCCAGGCGGTCCATCATCAATGTCCACACGTGTTGAGCTTGCCATCTCAACACTCCCCCTCAAGCTCAATTCTATCTCTGCAACTCCAAGTAAGCTTTGAAACTTTCGAAGCTTCTCTGCACCCAATGCCTTTGTGAAAATGTCAGCTATCTGATCCTGTGTGCTGACATATACCAAGTCAATCTCTCCTGCAAGTACCTTCTCTCTCACAAAGTGGTAGTGCACCTCAATGTGTTTTGTCCTAGCATGAAACACCGGATTCCTAGCTAGCTGTATGCTGCTCATATTGTCACAATGAATGACAAATGGACCATCTCCCTGCACGTGCAAATTACCTAATAACTTTTGCAGCCATACCACCTCACATGCTGCCATAGCAGCACCTCTATACTCAGCCTCTGTACTCAATAAAACAACTGTAGGTTGCTTTTTGCTGCTCCATGTAACTGCTGCACTACTAAGGGAAAACATGAATCCACTTGTAGATCTTCTATCTAACATGCTACCAGCCCAATTGGCATCTGTGTATCCAAAGACCTGTATGTCCTTACCTACCTCATAAAAAAGTCCATAATGTAAAGTGGACTTCACATACCTCAATATACGTCTAACTACATCCAAATGAGGCTTTCTAGGCATCTACATAAATTGACTAACAAGGCCAACATCATAGCTCAAGTCTGGCCTTGTGATAGTCATGTAAATCAAACTCCCTACTATCCTCCTGAACATACTAGGGTCTTCTATCTCATCCCCAATGTCAGCACTCAACTTCACATTTTGCTCCAATGGTACTGAAAGAGGCTTACATGCTGTCATACCATACTTGGATAACATATCCAAGCCATACTGCCTTTGGAACAGCCATATACCATCATCACATTTGATCATCTTAAGACCAAGAAAGTATCTCAGCTCACCCAAATCTTTCATCTCAAACTTCTTCTTCAAGAAGTCCTTAACTTCAGCAATTCCATTGTCACTGTCACTTGTAATAATCAAGTCATCCACATAGATGACTATGATGACTAAACCTTCATCTCCCTTTCTCACATAAAGTGAGTGATCAACATCAGAAATATAAAATCCAATATTGACAAGATACTCTCCAATCTTGTCATGCCATGCTCTAGGTGCTTGCTTCAGCCCATATAGCACCTTCTTTAGCCTGCACACATATGTGGGATGCTCTAAATGCTCATAACCTGCTGGCTGCTCCAAATATACTTCTTCTTGCAATTCACTATGCAATAAGGTATTCTTAAGATCCATTTACTGCAAACTCCAACCTTTGGCTGTTGCTAAGGCAATCACATACCTAACAGTTGCCATCCTAGCAACTAGAATGAATGTCTCTTCATAATCTATGCCATATGTTTGAGCATAGCCTTTTGCAACCATCCTAGCCTTATACCTGCTAACTGAACCATTTGCATTATGCTTGACTTTGTAAACCCACTTACAACCAATAGCTTTCTTACCCTTAGGTAAGGGTACCAAATCCCAAGTCTTATTGGCTTCTAATGCATCCATCTCCTCATCCATTGCTGCATCCCAATGAGCATGACCAAGAGCATTCTAAAAAAAAGTGGGCTCAAAATCCTCAACTAGTTTCACCATATAAGCATAATGGTGAGCTTCATAACCTTCAAAACTAAATCTTTTAACATGATATCTGACCTACTAGATATGTGTACCACCGGATCACTCAATGGGGCCTTTACATTACTATGAGTTCTCTGTACACTTGGTGTCCTGACTGAAGGAATGCCAAGCTCATCATCCAAACTCTCCAAACCACTAGAATCTCCATCAAATACCAAATGATTGGTAGATGCATCATTACCATCCAACAATTTCTTCTTTCCTTTGTCCTTCCTTGCAACACTTATAGATCCACTTGAAGATGTGGGGCTACTTAGTCTCCCAGACCAAGGGCTCACTATAGGTGTAGTACCAAATGATGTTTCTGGTCCACTAAGACTCCGTGATTCTTGCTTATCTTTCTGCACATAGTTGTTGTGATCATTATCATCATCCAAAATATCACTAGCAAGTGTATACCAACTTCCCATATCATTAAAGATAACATCCCTGCTCACTCTGAACTCACCTGTGACAAGATTATAACAACGATGCCCTTTTTGCTCTAAAGAATATCTAATAAAAACACATTTTTTTGCCTTTGGATCCAGCTTCTTTCGTAGCTTATCTGGCACATGAATGTATGCAACACAGCAAAATACCTTCAAGTGCGATACATCGGGCTTCTCAGTAAAGCATTCTTCAGGAGTCATCCCATGAACTGCAGCTGTGGGAGTTTTGTTCATAATGTAGACAACAGTATGGACAGCCTCAGACCAAAAATGTTTGGGCATATTCTTTTCAGCAATTAATGCCCATGTAACTTCTACAATATGCATCTTTTTTCTTTCTGCAACACCATTTTGCTATGGGATATACCTGCAAGTAAATTGCCTCTTTATCCCATGAGTCCTCAAGAAGCCACTGAACTCATTAGAGAGGTACTCTTCCCCTCCATTTGATCTCAAGCACTTTACTTTTAAGCCTGTTTATGTTTCAACAGCTGCCTTAAAATATTTGAAGTGCTCAAATACATCACTCTTTTCCTTCATGAAGTATACCCATAGCTTCCTTGAACAGTCATCAATAAATGTGACAAAGTATTTACTGCCACCAAGAGATACATTTTGCGTAGTCCCCCAAAAATCTGTATGTACTACATCAAGAATATTTCTACTCACTTCTCTATCATGCGAGAAGGGTTGTCTCGCATGCTTACCAAACTGGCATGCTTCATAGACTTTATGCAATTCTGCAACTCTAAAAGAAGGCAATCCTGTAACCAATCCTCTGGACTGCATTAATTTCAACCTTTGCACATTTGCATGTCCAATACATTTATGCCATATTTCAATATCTGCAACTACTCCTTTTCCTTTAGCGTACATAGTAGCATCCCCATTGCAAGAATTCCAGCATCTAAAGTGAACATTTAGCCAACTCTACTTTCTTTTGTGACCAACCTGCACTTATTATTAAAGTCTTCTACAAAACAACCTTTTGCATTGAATCAGACCTGCAACCCCTGCTCTACCATTTGGCCAATATATACTAGATTCTTTGTAATTGATGGCACATGTAATACATCTGTCAGACTCTTTGTCTGGCCATCATACAAGGACAAGGGAACCTTTCCAATGTGTGAAATTGGGTGGCATGAATCATCACCTGTCTGCACATAACCTGGGTTTTGTAAGTCTTGTATCTCTCCAAACCATTCAACATGACTGGTCATATGATTAGATGCACCTCAATCGACATACCATACATCATCATGTATCCCCTTTCCTATAACTGCATTCATCATATGCTACATACATATGCTCATTTTCGTCTTCATTCTGTCATGAAGACGATGCATAGTTTCCTTGCTGCAATTTACCACTGCGAATATCATCCTTCTTAGCATAACAATTGGCTACAATATGTCCTGTTTTGCCACAGTAATGGCAAACAATAGCAGAATTTCAAGAGCCTCTATTTTGCCATCCACCTCTTTCTCTAGAGCTCCCTCTACCTCTAAAGTTTCCTTTGCCTCCAGAAACCTGCATTTCACCAAACTATTGATTGAACATGGTTTACTAGTTATCGCTAGTATGTCCCATACCATGGCCTCTCGAAGAGGATCTACCAAGTCCCCTTCCTGGACTTGAGTAAAATGCTTGGACCTGTTCACCATTTCTTTAAGATGAATCAGCCTGTATATTGATCTCTTCAGTAATCATGAGAGAGATCAGCTCATCAAAATTTGGAAATGGCTTTTGTACATATACTGAAGTAACAAATGATTTCCATGCCTTCTCATTGTTAAGGCCACTCAGAGTGGATGAAACCAAATCATCATCATTTGACATTGCATCAATCGCTGCTAAAGCATCTGCAATGCTCCTCACCTTCAACACATACTCATTGACATACATTTTCTCTTTCTTCAAGGCATTCAACTCTTGCTTGAGTTGAATCTTTTGTTCCTTTGTATTTACTGAAAACATGCTCTCAAAAATTGTCCAAGCTGCATGTGAAGTTTCTACATTTCTGATATGTCCCAACATAGTATTATCAATGACTGTAGATAACGAGTACATCACCTTTTTGTCTTTCACATTCCACTCTTTCCATGCTTTTAACTCATCTGCAGTCAGAGGGATACCCAGCTTTGACTCCTTTTCTTCACCTGAAACAAACTCATAAAGGCCATTTCCAATAAGGAAGTTCGTCACACGAAACTTTCATAAAGGGTAGTTGTTCTTGTCGAGCTTCTCAATAATGGGATTTCCATTGTTCTCTGCCATTATCACAAACAAGGATACAACACAACAAGCTAGTCTTTTGCAATCTTTCACAACACTTGTACATCAATACACTAAGCAACCTTTTTCACTAATTACTCAGTAGTACATGTAATCTGCAACTTTTTTGCAGATAAACCTTATGTTTGCTTTCTGCAAACACCTTAAAAAATTATAGATTCGCAATCTGTAACCTGTACACCCACTTTCAGTCAATATAGCCAAAATCAATGTACCCTGAAACTGCTATTTGCAATCTTGCAACTCTAAAACGGGGCTTGAAATGGCCTCAGATGCCCAAAATAACTATGGATAAAGCCCTATAGGGCTCTATACAAAATATATAGTGATCTGCTCACACACAAAATCTCATAGCAATCTGAGATTTTTGGTCGACCCTGCTTCCGATGCCTCCACAGGCACTATCCAAGAGAGAGAGTGGAAGAATGGGAGAGCTTCTTACCCATTGCTTGCTTGCTCGAACCTTGCTTCTTCTCCTTCACTTCAGCCTTCAAAATCAGCCTCTCTCAATGGCGCAGCTCTGATACCATGTCAAGAATCGCGTGAAGGGGGGGATAGACTTGAGCTATTGCGCCAAACACACACTATATACACAAGAGGAGGCTCACTCAAGAACACAAGAAGAGAGATGGAGGCCAAAATGTTTTCTTGCTAGTTTCTTCTTCTTCTTCCACACACTATATAATGTACACAAAGTATAGATAAGATACAACATAAAGGAAAGTGGCCTTCTAAGTCAAACAATGCATAACCGACTACACTAATCAACTGGCATTATATCTTTGCCAAATGTAGGCAGGTGTAACAAACTAAATATAAAAAGTGATAAGTCAGTGGCCATGTGAGTATCATAATGACCACCAACTTGCTAAGTGTAGACGTACAGACTCATCTAGCCAAGTGGTCCATCATCAATGGCCGCACGTGTTGAGCTTGCCATCTCAATAGAGGTTGGGCTCAATCGTGTGTTTTTCTCTTGTCTTTCTCAATCTATTAAGTTATTTAAATCCTCTTATATATTATAATGTTGTTTGTATTTAATAGTTGAGATGCTTGATTTGTTAGATTTTTCCACTAAGTTCTTTGTTTATGATTGAGATTTGATTTGCTAGATTTGCCATGTGTTTCGCTTCGTAACATTGGTATCAGAGCTTGGCTACGCTCTAAGTTTTCAATTGTATGATATCAGTGTATAAAGACAAACACCGTGGAATAATTGCAATCTACAAGACAAATCACTACAGATGAATATTACAACTATATTTCTTGTGTTTTGGACAGCCTTATATCTATAGTTGATTGACTCGAATTGATCCAATTTGTTCTTCTCTAAATTTGGATTATAGCATGGACTTAGCTATGCAAACAGGATGTTATAGCCAAAAAGCTTTTGAAGTTTATTTCATAGTAAATCATAGCTTTTTTTTATTTTATAAAAGTTTAAAGTTTAAGCATATTAAGTCTTTATTTATGTTACATGCTATATAGAAGAGGCTATTGGAAGTAATCTAGCTATTGCATATGCTTTACCATAAAAATTCTCTCAAATAACTATTTTTTAGGTAATGTAACTTTTTACTGGTTCAATATTTTGATGAGGATGTAAAAAACAAAAGTTTTAGCCCTCAGAAAGATTTATAATTGTTACTAGACACATATTTTGCAAATTTTGAATATTTAGCGAGTTATTTGAGTCCTAAAGTAATCCTGAATGTAAATTTCATAGCACTATGCAGAAAACTGTGTAGTAGCCAACTTTGAGCCCTATTTTTTATGACCTTACCTTCAGATTTGGTAATCAATCATAGCGGAATGAATTGTAGACCTTTTTGTTGTATACAACTCTCTAGTTATCATCATGACCTAATTCTATCTACAAAGAAAGTTATTTATCTTGAAAGTAGGTCTCGTAGTTAACCTAAACTTGATGAAATTTGTAAATTTCAACCTATATAGACATCTAATTTCCTAGTAGGATAGCAATTAATCCATTTGGAATTTGAGTATACTCCCACAAGAAAAAAGTTTTAGCTCGTACAAAGATCTAGTATTTTATCCAACTTTAGCCTTATCTTTAATATGTTTCTTTTTAAATTTTAGTCTTAGTCATAAGTAAATGTTTTGTAAAATTCCTTATAAGCTCCAACTCTCTGGTTATAGACTAACTTGATTCACAAGAACATATAAGTTGTTTTTATTCAAAGTAGGCCTTCAATATGATTCTCACTCTAATTTTTGATGATTATAGTATGCCCTTAAATGTTGTTATCTTTTGATTTGATAAACATTGAGGCTAACAAATTTTTCCTAAAAGTACTTTAGAAAATTATTCAACTTCCTAATTTTGTTGGGAATTTACGCTTTCTAGTGAAGATAGAGATCTCCAATTAAGGTAAGATAGGTAAATCTTTTACTACTTTTTTTTCTTGAATTCTTAGTTAATTTTTTACTTACTTATAAACTAGAATAATAATTTTATTTATTATTGTTGATGCTTTGAGTAAGAGACCTAGCATTCATAATATATTTATGTATTATCTTTTGACTCTCTTACTCCCATGAAAGATATCTATGGTACCAACACTAGTTTTTAATCTTATTAGAACCAATTGTTTGCTAATAATTAGACTCCAATTGATCCATTGTTCTATACTAGATACTTTGTAAAACTTCAAAAAAAAAAACTCATTCAGTTGAAGACATGTAACGGATGACCACCCATGCCCTTAGTACGTACCCTTGCATTGCTAGCTCCACATTGAGCAGCTAATAGCAATTGTGGAAAATTGCTATCCCACCACCCCAAGGGTATGATGCCAGGAGATATATTCCACGGTGGATTTCGTGAGGTTTTTCGGTGGATTCCGTAAAACTAGAGGCATATTCCATGGTGGATTCCGTGAGGTTTTTCGGTGGAGTTCATAAAACTATATGTATTTGCTAGGGCTCATACACAAGGTGGATTCCTTGTGCGAGAAGTTGACGGGGACGCCTGTTCTTTTCAGGAATCAAATTAATTTAATGTGCACGTGGGCAATTTCACAGTGGGTGATTCCGCAAAATACATATCAAATTAATTGACATTTATGAGTTTAGAGTGCGCACTCGAATTAAATTAAGGCTAGGACAATATTCCAACCTATTTAATTATTTTGTAGCTGAAGTCTACTAGATATTCACCTTTATTGGGTTTTATTATTTTCTAATAACTGTGAATGCTTCAGTTGATGTGTAGAGTAGGTAGTTGTGGCTTTTGATAGCACTGGGCATTAGCGTAAGTCCAAGAGTAAATTTCATAATTATAATTAATTATCTTAAGTATAATATATAATATTATATATTTATATGATATTGTATTATTAAAATTATTACTCTATTTGCAAGTTATAAGTTTAAACTTCTTTAGTAACAATTCGATCATTGTCCTTAATACTATTAATTAATTTATTTTTAATATAGATTAGTTTAGAATATGAGATTTAAGATATGCTTTTATTGAAATAAGCTTTCTTTATGGAATACATTGCTATTTTCTTAATGTGGTTAAGTTTAGAAGGTTTTTCTAGCTTTCTTTGTAAAAGCAAAAGTGCATGTGGATCTCAATGTGGCTTCATTGTCTGTTTTGTCGGATTGGGTTACCACATGAGCATTCAGCTTCGTTAGTTTCTTGAATTTCAACTCTGTTGGCTCTAGGCATAGGCGCTGGGGGCCTTCTCCTTGCCTTTTTTGGGCATCATATGCCTGAGCTTCTAGATACTCAGATCTCTAGTGTCCTTCCTGCATACAGAAGAAACAATGTTTACACTACAACAAAAAGGCCTCTTAGAAGCGCTCTTAGATGCGATTTTTGAATTGAGAGAAAATCTTACGAGCACGTCTATAAGCCCATCTAAATACGTGTGTACCATTTCGCATCTATAGTCGCGTGTATAAGAAAATCCACACGCACCAATAGACGTGCTTTAGACGCGCATATACACGCATAAATAAATGCCCATATGAAAACCAAAATTATTATTTATTTAATTTCTTTTGTGCATGCGTCTACATGGAAGATTAGACGGGCACATAGACACGTGCATAGACGCGCTTTGACATGTGCCAGTAGACGCGACCGCAAAATAAAAAATCTCATTTTAAAAAAAAGTTATTTAATTTCTTTTTATTAATTTGAATTATATAGCGCATCTATGGGCGTGTGTACTCTGCATTCTAGATGCGAGTATAGACGCGATGCGAAGCACAGAATTGGAAAAAAAAAACCAGAGAGCATGTGGTTGCAACCACATGTGCTCTGGTTTTTTTTCCCCCCTCCCATACATCAAATTGTGCATTTGGGAAAAACACAATGGATCTGAAGGCACGAGAATTGAAAACAAAAATCCATGTATTCATTATATATAAAAAGCATTTACATGGGGAGTTTAAGTGCTTGCGACCTAAAGCGTGGCCGCAATCAGTAGGCTCAAAGATGGATAATAGAAAAACAAGGAAACAAGGCCATAGAGGAGGTATGGTGCTTGTCTACGAATCTGAAGAAGAAACATCTTCGCTAGCACCACCATCGCTACTAGCATCGCTATCCCTCTCCTCGCTATGCTCCACATCGGGGTTCGCCTACACACACAAAAGATCAAGGTTGCTTACGTACAATTGCAAAGAAAAAGTTATAATTAGCCATACTTTTAATAGGAAAGTAAGAAAAACATACCTCTTTTGGCTGTCGAATCCTCATAGCCCGGTTGTATTGCTCCTCAGTGATGAGACCCTCCTCATAGAAGTGAAGCCATGTGGCTGCGCAGTTATGGCCTCGATGGTAACCTACCTCTCTAGGAGTAGGTATCCTACCAACGATATTAGTCTGCAAAACAATTATGATATACAAAAAATTATGAGACACAATGTATTATAACAAATTATATAAAGAATTGAAAAAAATATAAATTTTAAAAAACTAGAAATCAAAATATACTTACAAACTCTACCTCCCACGACTCTCTGCTGCCCAATCCATAATGCGACGATCCCATAGTTTCTATTTGGATGCGTCGCGCCTCTGTGTGCTGGCGACTCTTCACTTTCTCTGCTGCTTTCTTCTTGGCTTTCTTCCACTCTATGCAGTGGCACATAGGTGGTTGGCTATAGGCTCCACGCCCTTCCTCTTGTCTCCACAGTGACTCCCTGGCGCATGTCATGAGGTGGGATCTTTTGTTGTGAAGCAAATCCCTCACTTTTGTACATTCCCAATCGTCCAAGAATCGCTGACCCTCAGGATTTGGGTACCTCCTATGGACTACCCTCAGCACCTCCTGCCACAAGCCGCTTTTCTGATTCTTGAAGTAAATGAAACAATCTTTATATGTCGCATGCATGACGCTTCTCATGTATACCACTACATCCCTTCCTTCATCATCATGGAAGATGCCACTAGTATCTGTAACTCTATAGTACTGGCGTACTGGCTCCTCTACGTGATCTTTTGGTGAGGGTGATCGCTCGCCACCTCCTAGGCAACCCCCACACAAGCCTTGTCCTCCCCCTTGACTCTCCCTCCTCCCTCTTTGTCGGCTACCCTTTGCCTCGCTGGATGCACATACTTCCGTAAATGCACGTGCGTCGGTTGATGCTTGTGCTTCAGCCGATGCATATACAGGCGTTGCACGTGGAGTTGGGGTTTGGACATTTGGTGTTTGGGAAGTAGTGCCAGGAAAAGACGTCAGAGACATTCCAGACATGACGCTGAACACCTCGTCTGCTGTGGGAGAGCGGCCAAGGTGTCTAGTCATCTCTCCCATGAAATCTTCCTTACTAGGAAAACCTCCAAAAAAAGCATTGACCCCTCTGCTGAACAAGACTAATGTATCATTCATGCGCTCCAAACCTGGGTCATTGCTAGATGAACCAGGATGTGACATCTGCAAATAAAACACAGAAATAAGACAAATTTGCTAAATTGCAATATTGTGTAAACTGTACTATTGTGTAACATGTTTGTACAATTCCAGAAATAAAAGCTTGTCTTTTTAGGAAATGTACAGTTTGAAAAGAAATCGCTTGTATCTTTTGAATTTTGACATTTGCGTCTATTTTTGTGTGTATATGCGTGTCTAATTTTACGTAAACGCGCTAATAGACGCGTATTTAGATGCGCAGATAGACGCAGAAATAGACGGCATTTAGCACGCTTGCGTTTTTATCATAAGTTTTTGTATTTAAGATAAGTTTTGATAGTAGAATCGAGATGCATGGCTACGATGAAAAATTAAATGTATGTGTAATCATTGTCGAGGGTGTATTTTTTGAGCACGTCGAGTTGCAATGTCACACCTCAACATGTATGGAGAATGGGATCGAGAAAAATCACTGGTATTCATTGTTTTTAACACTAAGATTGCTAGTCTATGTTTGAAATATATATCAATATACATGTAACTCCCTTTTGTGGTTGAGCAGGATGTGGTGCCACATCCTCAAATGCTCCCTCCCGGGTGTCGAGAGGCTGCAAAATGTCAACGTGAGGAGGCAGAGTCTTCAAGAAGAGTGGAGACTGATGACCATGATAGTATCCCTCATGAAATGCCCCATCAAGTTGTAGAGGATGAGATTTTGGACAACATGGTACACGATCTATTTTTGCAACCGGTTCGGGGAGAAGGTCACTCGACGAAGCCAGATGACCCACTATACGTAGCATCATCTACTCCGTTGTATGAAGATGGTACGTACTCCGTTCTTTGTGCATCCCTCGAGATACTTAACTTGCAAACAATTTATGGATGGAGTAATGTTAGTTTGAATGCGTTATTGAAGTAGGTATCAATTTAGTTTGGCTTATGAATCATAATATTAATTGTTCTATTTTGAAATTAGACACAAATATATGTTGGTGGTTTTTTAACTCACGATTAAAAATATATGTAGGTTATTATCACAAATGCTTCCAAAAGGAAACAAATTACCAACTAAGAGAGAGCAAGCAAGACATTACTTGACATCTCTGGGAGGCCTCGATTATGTCAAGATCCATGCATGTGTCAATGATTGTGTCTTATTTTGTGGGATTCATGAGTTCACACGAGAGTGTCCTGTTTGTGGTGAATCAAGATACGAAGTGGAGATGAAGTCAATGGATGCGCCTCATAAGGTTTTGCGACATTTTTCGATTATTCCACATATTCAACTTATGTTCAAGTGTAAGTCTATTGGAAAGCTCATGTCATGGTATGCTAGTCATTGTTCAAGTGATGGAAATGGAGGATCCTTGCAGACACACCGGCATGGCAACATATAGACAATTTGTGGCCCATTTTCAAAGAAGAGCCAAGAAATTTGAGATTTGGTTTAGGTATGGATGGAATCAATCCATTTGGCATCAAAAGCACATCATACAGTTTATGGCCAGTGGTATTGGTGAACTATAAATTCCTCCATTCATGGCAATTAAAAAGGGACATGTAATGTTGTCCCTTCTGATTCCTGGAAAGCACAAGGTAAAAAACATGGACATTTACTTAGAGCCTTTGATTGAAGAGTTAGAAATGTTATGGGAAGGTATTGAGGTGTAAAATACAAGCGCATCTGCATCCTCTAGAGATTTCACTTTGAAGGTCATGTTGTTGTGGACCATGTATGAATTTTTAGGATATGGAGAGTGTTCAGGTACATGTATCTAACTCTATATTTGAAATTCAAATGTTATTAAGTCACTTGTTTGTTTAGGTTTAACCACATCAGGATATCGTGCATGTTCTATTTGCGGTCCCTCTCTAGTTTCCTCTAGGCCGGCACATTTAAAGAAGGTTATCTATGACAATCATCATCGATTTCTTCCTATTGACCATCCCAAATATGTTCTCCCTACTAATGGAATGACTCCACAATCTCTAACCATTCGAGATTGGAAGGAGAGATGGATTAATGCCGACAACCACCCTCTACTCGGCATGAGTTGGTAAGAAGTATATTTCTCTCGATTGACTTTAAAGTATTTAGCATGATGAATTGTTTACATAATATATTGTTTGTTTATTAGGTTCTCTATATATTTTTATCTTTTGTATTGGACTGAACTCAAGATCACCTATTGAACTCCATGCACATATTCAAAAATGTTGTATCTACATTATCGGATCACTTGATAGGGGCTCGTGATTCAGTCAATGTAAGGGAGGATTTACGTAACATTGGTCACATGAGACGAGCCTGGCCACGCATTGGACCCAGAGGAAAGATTGAGCTACCCCATGCACCTTGAATGCTGTCAAAGAACGATGAAAAAATAGTGAAGGGACATATGTGTAGCTTTTGAACACCCACAGGATGTATGAGATGTCTCAAGGGATCCTTCATAAAGAAAAAGAAAAGAGGTGTGGAGCAACTATCTGGTTTGAAGTCCCACGATTGGCACAAAATGATTCAAGTAAGGGTATCTCTAACCATGAATATAGTAATTAGTGGAGTAACTATGTGTAAACTTTGGGGTATGATGAATTTTTTCTCAACTAATCATTTGATCTATGAATATTATTTACATTTAGTTTGTACTTCCTACTAGCATATCCCATTGTGTATCCAAAGATGTATGTGATATCATTTACAAGATGGGAAAGCTTGTGAGGTGTGTATACATTGTATTTTTTCATTATATATTGCATACATCATTTAGTGAACCTCTTTGAATTTCTACATAAAAATAAACAATTGTCAAATACATCCTGACAGATACGTGAGCTCGAAGGAAATTGATCCAAACACATTGCAAGATGCTCGAGTATTATCTGTTGAGGTGGTTTGTTTTGGTGGAGGAAATTTTTCCTCGCTCCATTTTGACTACTTAATTACATTTACTCTTACATTTGATTGATGAGATCGCACTTTGTGGGGCAGTTCATGCAAGGTGGATGTTTTTTCTTGAGCGCTTCATGAAAACTTTGAAAGATTTTGTGAGGCAAAAAGCTCGGCCTGAGGGAAGCATGGCTGATGGTTGGTTAGTGCAATCATCCCTTGTTTATATCTCAAAATATCTTGCTGAAGTGGACCCCTCTCAACCACGACTACGAAAAGACGATGAAGACTTGAGGATGACCTCTATAATATCTCAAGGAAAAGGAATGAGTAAAGTACTAATAAAAGAAGAACTTCGTAAGTTAAATAGTTTTTGTGTGCTCAATAATGGTGTAATGAGCAAATGGGTGACACTATATAATGAAGCAAGGGTAAGAAGAAAAAACGAAAGACAAGCACTTCACACCAGATGTGGACATAATGTCTCATTTCCAGATCATCTAAATGCGCTCCCACATCATATTGATATAGATTGGTTACATGAGAAAATGGAGAGAATGAAAAAAGAGGAGGGAATTAATATATCTCAAGAAGAGTGGGAATACGCAAGACGTTGTTTATCAAAGGTGAGACATGCTATCAATTAATTTGTTTCTAGTTATATTTTATATAATAAATTGACATATTTGATCTTAATCTTTTACTACTAGTGCACATTATTCAATGCTATTTGGTGTGAGGGTAACATCTTCGAACTCAACGTATAGATGAAAAGAGAAATACCCAAGATTGTGGTGTCCTTGCTCACTTCGAGGATGCCAATGGTACCATGGAAGGTTATTGTGGCTTGATCCAAGATATTCTAAAGCTTGACTTCAGACGAGATTCTTTATATATGTACTGGATGTGAAGTGATTTAAAGAAGTGGTAACAAATGGTGAGCATTGCACAATCAGACGTCATCCAAGTGGTTTTGTAATCATTGACTCTATAAAATTTCACCAAAACAAGAATGACACATTAGTATTACCTCAACAATGCGAGCAGGTATATATGTAAAAGTTAATGTTTTAATATGTATACATGTGGTACATATACATAATATAATAAATATTTAAGTTTCTTGCTTTTATTTTTCAAATATAGGTTGTGTATCATCCAATGGTAAACAATAAATGATGGTGGTATGTCATCCCTATATCTAATCGTTCAAAACCAATATATGGTAATATTACCGACATAGAGATAGCCGATGACAATCCAACAATTAATGATAATGTACATGATGACACCATAATGGATGATATGCGTGATATAGTACAAAACGAACCTCGCAAGGATGTTCAAGGAAACACAGAAGAGGACAATAATGTGGTTGATGATGATGAAGTTATTGAGCAATATAGCAATACATCTAATATTGGGATAGACTTATTTGTTTCGTTACCTCTTGGTAACATAGACCTAGAAGTAGATAGTTTAGCAAGGGATGATCTCATTGAAGATGAGATGGATCATTCACTCTAACATACTTAATTCGCTTAATGATTCAATGTGTATTCTTAATTCTATGGAAAATATCATACACACATGTGCATACTCAAGAATCAATAGTCAAGTTTAAAGCTAAATTGAATTTTCCATAATAAAAAGAAAGTGTTTTTAATCTTTTTCAAGTAGAGAAATTATGAGATACATGCAATGCTTGCTACTAATTTTATAATAAGGTTTGTGTCACTTGCCGCTAATTAATCATATCAGGCTTGTCAACTGGAGGAACTGCCATTCACTAGAGAGTAATGCAAAAATAATTATTAACTTTGGGTTTTTATTATATTAAGTCCAATTTTAGGTGATTTAATAATTACGCGTCTAAAAACGCGTCTATATTCACGTTTATCTGTGCGGATATATAGACACAAAATTTGTGTTTATTTACACGCTCTTTTACACACGCATATAGACGCAATAATAGATGCGCCCGACTTTGCGTGTCTAACATGTGCGTCTATGACTCGTTTCTGTTGTGGTGTTAGAGAATGATCAAAAATTTCATTGGCCTCTTCCTCCTCTATTATGCATGCCAGGACCACCACCGGGTTACTGGTACTCCTAATTTGTGTAAGTGACTATGAGTGTTTGAGATTGATTAGCTAGAATGGTGGTCCGTTGGCCACCGATGGGGATGCTCTAATATCTCGCCATCCTTTCTGGGTGGCAGGCCATTTGGTACCTACCATTGTACTGGCAATACTCAGTGTTATAAGTGGCCATGTTATAAATACTACACCATCTCTGACTTAGGCTGCATTTAACTTGAATGTTGCCAGGGTTATTGCATTGTGTAGAGTATAGGTTTTTGACCTCATTTTTTCTAGTGCTCTCTGAGTTTTTCTTACACTTGTCCTTCTTTTTGTACTCTTTCTAGGATTTTTCTCTTTCTCCTCCTCAGAGTCAATCTCCTCACTGCTAGATTGTGCCTCTAGATTAGAATCAAAATTGGAATCACTAGTGTAATTACTTTGGTTTTTTTGGACCAACTTGGTGGATTTCTTTCCTTTTCTTGACTTTTCCTTCAACAGAAACTATTCTAATATGAGGGATTTCTTGTAAAATGGACCTATACTATTACCAAACAAGTCATCCAGAAGTAAAAGCCTTTTATATTGGCTTATTAAAGCCTTGGACATACAAGATATTCAACATCTCATCTTTGGGGTGGGCATTTGGGTCAATTCTACTATTAAGGATGGTGAACTTGGCTATGTACTCTTGGACAGATCTATCACCTTGCTTAAGATTGCAGAGATTTTTCAACTTTTGTGCATCCATTTGATTGGGCTGAAATCTAATACAAAATGTGGTGAGTGCATCATTCCAAGTTGGCCATCCATGCTCTACTACTAGCCAAGTTGTAGCCTTTTTCCGCACTGAAGATTCGAATATGGAAACTTTGTGAGGCTCATTGACTTGACCAGGGAAGTTGTCCATGTAAGCACCATTGAGTTGGTAGATAAAGGCTTTCAGATCCTCATTAGAAGATCCAGAGAACTTCAATAATGGGATACTAGGTGGATGGACCATTGGGATAGGAAGTGAAGATATATGAGGGGATATTGGTGGGATAGCAATTGATTGAATAGGAACCAAGAAATGACCCGCTAGGTTTAGTAGAGTAGTGGGAGTAATTGATGAAAGTGTGGATGCATGACTAGTTAGTGGAGTGGAACACGAATAGTACTTTCGCAACTGTGGAGAGGGTTGATATGCTCGGGACGCATCATTATTGAGGATAGGAGTCTCAAGAGATAATAATGTTTGGTGCTGATCAAAGACCTAGACTACCATGCTTGGCCTAGAGCTGAAACTGCATCAGATGGACCTTTCAAACACATATGCATTTAGCTTAATGCATGGAGAAACGATAATCATGGTCACTATCATGTGCAACTCGGTCCAAGCACCATTGCCACAAAGGAGAGGGTGGTCATACTCAGAGAAAATTCAAGTGGACATCGACATCCCACTCTACAGTTGGTGTTTGATATATAGAGTTTGATATAGTCAAAACAATGAGAACAGATACACAAAATACTCAAGCAAGGAAATCCCCAAATGTGTATTGCTAAATGAAACCAGTACAACAACCCCAATAGAGACAAAAATGATACTAGTGCAAAAATACTTAGGAACAATCAATGGAGGGACACAAAATCTCATAGACTCAAGATGATCATTGATACATAAACAATGGTAGTACTATTGCCAGAAGCTGTAACTCAGGACATATAAAAGAAACAACTCTATTGCTATTGTACTACTCAGAATGCTAGTCAAAAGAGTAGTTGAAGGGACATTAAAAAAATCTAACAATCGGGTTTTGATCCCTCAATCCTCTCCCAAATATTCTACTTAGGTAGATATGTTCCTTATATAGGCTATTGATTTCTGCAATATTCCCTTTGTCCATGTGTTGTGCCCATGTTCATAACTGCTCCTGCACCCCTCGGCTCATAAATATGCTACTAGTGACCCTTACTTTAAATGCTGCTACTATCAGTGCCTTTAGCACTTGACAACCAATAGCAGTGCATGGGGATTTATTTTTCAAGTGTATGGTAGTAGTAACTACCTTAGCCCAAAAATGCTATAGTAAGCCTACCTAGCTAAGTATACTACATAATCTCTCTTGAATTGTAATGTTCATACGCTCTGCAACACCATTTTGGGGTGGATGTAAGGAGCAATCAACTGATGCTTAATACCCTGGTTATTACAAAATTTCTCTAATGGTTTAGAGACATATTCATCCCCATTATCTGATGTTAGGCATTTTAGCCTATACTCAGATTGGTTCTCAACAAGAGCAAGCCAACATTGAAAGGTAGTCAGTATATCTGATTTCTCCTTTATGGGATATGCCTAGACCTTAGGTGAATAATCATCAATGAAATTCACAAAGTATTTTGCACCACCTAGTGATTGATAGGGCATGGGACCACACATATCAAAATGAATAAGAGTCAAAGGCTTACCCATGTATGTAATGCTAGACTTGAATTGCATGTTTGCCTACCATAAAGAGAATGATCATATGAATCAAAACATTTGCAAAGGGGATAGAAGATTTTTTGAAGAACAAGAAAGCATTTTCATTCCCTTTAATGACATGTACCCAAGGCAAAAATTCCATAAAGATACATGTGGTATGTTAGCCATAGCCAAAATATGGTCAGTAAATCCAAATATAAGCAAGGAATAGAGGCTACCGACCTTGGCACCTCGAGAAAAGATAAGATTTCCACACGTAATCTTCCACATGGAATCGTGAAAAGATACATGATATCCTACATCATCCAATTATCCAGTAGAGAGTAAGCTTTTGGTCAAAGCTAGAACATGGTGTATATCATGCAAACCAAAAGTGATGTGTTAAGAAAACTAACATCACCAATGCAAATAATATCCAATGCTAAGTCATTTCTAGTCTCACAAACCTATCATGTTGCCAGGAATGAAAACAATCCTTATGCAAGTTAACATGAAAAGAAGCCCCTGAATCAAGCATCCAACATTAAGAAAAAGTAGATGAGGCATCAGACAACTAACTAGCATCAAGAGAAGAAGCTACTAAGATGTAATCATTATTAGACTCAAGCTCTAAGGCATTTATCTTCTCAATTTTCATATTGGACTTATTAGGAACAATGTTACGATCATCAAACTTATCCTAAACTTTGCTCTTGCCTTTCTCCTTGTGCTTATCATTGTGCATCTTATGGCATTGTGGCCTAATATGACCCTGCTTCCCACAATAATGACATGTAAAAGAGACCCATGACTACGAGATTTACTGCAAGATTGCCCATGCGAGACTAAGACCTTTGTGAGTCTCTACCATTACGGTCATTATTGCTCTTACCATCATGTCTACCCCTAATAGTCAATGCATGAGAAGTACAAGCTGCATCCACATTCTTTCTGTTTATCTCCTCTATGAGTAAGGCACCCTTAACATCTTAGAGCTTCAAACCATTCTTAGGCATATTAGCACACATGGCACTACGAAAATTATCCCATGACTTGGAAAGTATCATTAGTAAGAATAAGGGAGGAAGATTATCCTTAACTCAATGCCCTGTGAAGTCAAATAGATGAAAATCAAATGAAACTCATTCAAATGCACAGACACACTAGTCCCTTCCTTTATGCAAAAGTCCATGAGCTATTTCAGTCAATATATCTGTGAAACATGACTTTGCTTGTTATAAAGATTACATTTATTCTCCCATAACTTCCAAGCATTAACCTCAGGTGCCACAATATTGAAATAAACTAGTATAGATAATGAAAATATAAGAGTAGATTTACATAGCCCATCCAACTCATCCCAAGTATCTTGATCAATGCCTTCGGGTTTGAGACTCTTGGTTTTCAAAGGCCTAACCTGCTTCTTTTGAATTAGCACCTACCATATCTACATCTTCCAAGAGTTGAAGTTTTTGCCATCAAGCTTTTCAATATTAATAATAGCACTATCATTCAAAGAACTGGCCATAATGATAGTATACCAATGTAAAATACAAGAGAATGGAAAATTGTAAATGATTGTAAATTAGCCCCCAAAACAAAATCAAAACAAAGGCAAAATAAGAGGGAATACCAAAGTATAGAGCTATCCACCAACTATAAGCAATAGACTGCCAAAGTACAATGTCTGCGCTCTAAGACAATGCTAAAATTTTTAATCATAATAATGTTAAGATTAAAACAGCTTAGTATGTCAATCCAAATGTGGGGAAATAGCCAAGAAAGCAAGCTCCCACTACCAGGGATATCCGAGTAGCAACCAAGATACAATAATAAAACTAGTAGTGACTAAGCATAGACCATTGGTACTAAAGACTGTCACAAACTCAAATTATTAGTAATCCCTACATCCCACAATCATATATGTTATTGATAAACTACTGACAAAGATAAGTGCTAGTGTCCAAAGTATACATAATTAAATCAGCCCACAAGGAGAGGTAATTGCATCTAATAGCATATAAGAGAGCATATACATAAACCAAGAGTTTCACAATCTCAAAGAACCAAGCTTTGCCAAGTACAAGTGTCTTCCATTAGAAGTGAATTCAGAATGAAAAGTGAAAAAGCAAACCTCAAGTTATATATATCAAAGCATCCTGGAAGCCCAAGCACATCACAAATATGTCCAGGAGTATAAGTGTCAAATGAAGCTTCAATATGTGTAAATGAGTAAAAATAAAAGCCCAAAGCAACTGACCAAAGCACAAATACATCAAATATAGCTCAAATTTAAGTGTCAAATCATACTATAACCATATTCAGGCTCATAGATCAATGCTAGATATCACTTTAGATATGTAGCATACCCAAAATACCATGTAGGCACAATAGACATTTAAAGTATGAAGCTCATTGTTTTCTGTTTGATGTCCAAACTATTATGATAGCAATAAACCTCTATAAAATGGAGCTAATAAAGCTCTAAAAATAATCCAAATAACATCTCGAAAATATAACTAACCCATCCAATTACCAAAATAGCATCCCTGAAGCATCAAACGTGCATTATGGAATATATGTTTGTTGTCCAAACTAAAACTATTCTATTATATGTGAAATAGAGAGCAAAGAACTTCACAAAATCTTCTTTATGAGTGCTCAAATATTTAGCTCTTGTCGCACTCTTTATTTCTACATATAGAATGCCTGCATCCGATACCTATGTTAAAGTTATGGCCAAATTACGATAGTGATATCAAGCTTTCATAACTGTCCATGACTTCTACAACATGCTTGGTATCCACTAAAAATGAATACAATGGCTACATCTTAGCTCACTAAGCACTCAATAAGGCTTAGCTAAGCTCTAGGAAGCTCCTCGACAAGCCAAGAGCAAGATGGAACAAGCTAGGAGAAGAAAAGACTCAATGTAAGAACCAATGACTGCCATGAAACCTCGAGCTGAAGCTTTGAATGCACACTACTAAAGCAAAGGATAAAGAAGCTCCTTGAATAGTTGGCTTTGATACCACTTGAGAGGTAGAGCATGAGTGGAAGCATATAAACAGAAGCAAGAGCAAAGCAAGAGCTATAGCAAATGGAATAGTTATGAAAGAAGAATCTATATGGATTGATAAAGACTTGTAGTGTTGATAAAGCAAGTGCGACTTCTTCATAGGAAGTAGATGACCATCATATGTTGTATTCAAGGGATGTTTTCATTGAATAAATTGAGGACCACATGATGAAGACTTGTAGTGTTGATGAAGCAAGTGTGAATTCTCCATAGGATGTAGATAACCATCGTATGTTGTAGTCAAGGGATGTCTTCATTGAACAAATTGAGGACCACATTGTAGATGGGTAGTTGATGTCTCTATCTCATGGTGAAGTCTCACAAATAATCTTGTTGTTTAATATTTCCAAAGCTTATAATCTTCAAAGAAAGTTGCTATTGTTGATGACACTAGCTTCAAATCTTGAGGTTTCATTGCATTGCTTTGTCACTTGAGGTTTCCTACAGCTTTGAGAATACCATGCAGTAGATTCAAAGTCAAAAGATAGAAAAAATTAATGATTAATTTTCTACTCTATGCCATTGTATCCAAAAGAGAAGTGAGATCACATACCTGGGATCTTGCCCTCAAATAAGATGTAGATATGTAGCATTGTTCCAAAAGTCAGAGGGTCTTTAGTTCTTGTTAGTGCAACACATTGAGCTAAAGAAATAAATATGTACAAAGTAACTAGGATTAGTAATATACAAGGGTTAATATTTTGGAGTTTTAGGAATCCACCAGTCATAGAAATTCAGATTGTACTCCATGTTAGCAAAAGCATCCAAGTCAATTGGTTTTGTAGCTAGTACACAAATGTAAGTAATTAGATCACTAAGTAAGGATGGTCTTGTATAGTGACTAGCAATGTGCAACTCGTATGCAGTCAGAATCTTATCAAGAAATGGGTGATATTTTAACTTTGTGGCAATGTTAGATTCTAAGAGAGGATGATAGAGTGTAAGGAAGTGGCCTCATAGTAAGTTGGACCAAATTGAAGTACACTAACTATACGACACTGCTTAACCATTGGTATAAGACAATTGCAATCACAAGCAATATCAAGACGATGAGAATACCACTTATGTAACAATGAACTCAAGGAATTGCAATTCTGCTCAAGTTGATCAAGTATTGACTTGTTATTGATTTTAGTCATAGAAGCATAAGAGGAAACAAGTTGACACAACTACAATTGCTTGTAAGGCAGGGTCTTAGAATATTCTTCTTAAACCAAGAGGCTTTTGTGATAGAGGTGTTCACTCTCTTGCCAAGTGGAATGCCATTTGGAAGAAATTTGTATTGTCTCATCGTCAACATGACCTAAATCAATCATTGCAAGCAACTTGGTATAAGTGATAAATATGGTAGCAAATTAGAGCAACTATTCTATTTCAAAAGAATTGAATATCTCTGCCAAATGAGAAACCATGATATTGAGTGTTCAACAACAAGAAAATGCTGGAGGCCAAAAGGAGGGTCTGGTGGTTTAGTAGGGCTAATCTACAGGTGAGAGTCTAAGTAGCCTCTGGAGCATCTCAAGGTTTAGCTGGCTCAACTTAGTCAAATTGGTGGTAACGCGTTAGTAAGGACATGAGTAGCTTTAAATTTAGGATTTGTAGTCTTAAGAATACTACTTTGAGCCATTGTGTTGATTGTAGTAGAAGGTTTATGTACAACACTGTGCTTTCCATCATGGGATGAAGACTCATTCTATGTGGTATAAGAAGTAGAGGAAAGATGAGGTGTTGTGTCACTCAGCCTTGGAATAAACTAATTATAGAAATTGGGGTTGTACTACAATGAAGCATGGCCATTAAGAAGTTGTGGGTTGTGCATGTGGTAAAAAATATATTGAATGACCTCAATCATCATGTGGTTTTGTCCCAATCGACTTGCAATGTATAGCTCTTCCTTTGAAAGAATTTTGTCACACAACATATCTATTTTGGCAAGTTTAAAAATATTGATTATATAGATAGTCGCAAGAACTTTCAAAGATGTAGGGACTACATATATCGAATCATGTAAAGAAGTGCAAAGTGCCTTTCTTTGCTTACTAATAGTCATTAGATACTGCCATACCTTGTAGCTAAACCTCCACTAGAATACCATTTCCTTTCAAACTCACTTTGACCCTCTACTTTCTTGGCTAATACTGCAACTTTCTTCCTACTTGCTTGACATTGCCCAAGGTGCAATATAGGAATCAAGCAATGCTCCTGTAGCTTTGCCCTAGGGAGTCCACCTTATAGAACATGTAAGATACCACGTGAGTTCAAAAGAAAGGGTATTATATTTAGTAAAATTTACTGGATTATATTTACAAAAGAGGGTTTTTAATTAAAATATGAAAAAATCCATAATTTTAGTAAAATAAAAGGGGTCATTTTAAGGCCTTGTAGCATTTAAAGAAAGGCTATTTCTTAATATCATTTGAATGCATGTTATATAGATGATTTTTTATAGGTGGACTCCCTGGGAGCTTTGCCTTGGTGATTTTCTTCATGACTTCTCCCATGAATGTTAGGTAACACCAATAAATTTATGATTGCTTTGACCATGCCTAAGGCCTTTCTAAGAGCTTCTCATCCTCAACAGTTTGAATTTCAATGTCAGTATGAATATGTGTACAAGTGAGTGAAGTCACTAGTGTTTTATCTAGTTCCCTAGAACCCTTAACCTTGGTTTTCATCCTTTTGTTTCCCCATATATTCTAAAGTCTCCATAGGAGATCACTTAATTGGCTTTAAATGCACTGGAGCTTCTAACTGAGAAGAACAAGATGTGTGAATCATTGGATTCATTGTGCTTTTTGGGCTAGAGTTAGTATTCTGAAGCTCTAACTATGTGAATTCCACCTCAAAATTGCAAGCCTTTGAATTTCCTTTTTTTTTTCCGACAATGTTCTCAAAGGGAGGTCATTAATCCTTTGACGTTTTCTTGGTTGTCCCTTGGGGATTTTTTTTGGGATTGAGAAACTACACTAGATTACTGTTGTTGGATTATCAATTTGAGCTTGGGTGACTAAGGTTCTTTGTTTTTAGGAGACTTTAGCCATTGTGAAGGATCAACAAGAACAACTAAGGATTATTGCTTGTCAACACTTAAAGGCTCTATCTTCTCCTTCTTTGGACTAGTTATTTTCACATGAGAAATATCACTAGAAAGTGGTTACTTTCTTTCTTGCTCTTGAGTTGATGACCTCTCAATACTACTAGGTTGTCCCAATGTGAATTAGCAACTACGTCAAGTAGTTCTTCTTCCAAAATTGTGGATGATAGTGTCACAAGAACTAGCTTTCATCAATCACTAACTTATCCATTTTTAGCTCCTCAAAAATCTTGGTCCTTGATCTAGATTTACATTTGGGTTTCTTTCTCTTTTGCTTGGATTTCAATGGGACTTGGGATGTGGTCAATGGAGGTGGCTTTGCGAGTGGTTTTGGCAACCAAATACAACAATTTCTTGCATTAAAAGCCTTGAGCATGCAGCAACACAACATTTGTGGATTGATTTACATTTTATATTTTTTGAGTTTTACTCACTCTTCTTTCTTTAATGATCACACAATCAATCCTCCATAATAAGGAAGTTGTATCTACAATATTGATACAGGGATTGTTCAAGTGAGAAGAGTTGAGTTATGAGTCTTGATTTTTTGCATTTTGTGTTTTTATGTATTGTTTTTGCTTCCACATACACACAATCCAACAAGCATGATAAGGATGATATATCTTCAATCCATAGTAATGTCACATAGTTTGTTTAAGCAAGAAAGGTTTGAGTTTTGCATTTTGTGTTTTGCATTTTTATGTTGTTTTTTGAGTTTGAGTTTTGTATTTTTGTCTAGTGTAACAAATCCAATCTTTCCAATCCCAATCCAATGAATTGGTTCCTCCCAATTCGATATTCTTAAACTAGCCCATGTATTTCAGAGGATGCTAGCCACAAACATGGACTATCGATACCCCTTCGATCCCATCCATGCTCATGCACAAGCCTCCTATTTTGCTACATGGTAGGAGTGTGATAATCTCGATGGTTGCAACATCTTATGTCTTGAAAATGGAGCCAAAATGTTGGACGAAACACACATCAATTGGGACATTGGATGGACTTCTATTGTTTTAGGATTTGCAACTCACTTTGGCGATAATCTCTCACCTTGTCTCTCAACACTCTACTCTAACTAACCATGCATCCTTCTCTCTATCCTAAGAAAGCAAGAACGCAAGACTAGCTTCAAGGTATAATGAATTTACCAACTTATCTTCCCGTGTTATAGTCCAAAATATTAAAGACTTGAAGATGGTTTCACGACCCAAGAAACACAATCTGATGTCATTGCTCCTTCACATCTACCACTACCAAGCACACCGAGTCAAAAAGCTAGTAGAGAAGAAGAAGAAGAAGAAGAAGAAGAAGAAGAAGAAGAGAACAAAGATGATAAAGAGCTTCACCTTCCCTCAGCCCCTCACTGAATACCTTAACTCACCCTCTCTCATTCACTCTCAAAAATAGAGGCAAGATGATATAATAGAAGAAGAGAATAGAAAGCTTCAATAGCTGCATTGATAGAGCTTCCGTAGCATGGATGCACCAAACGGATAAATATGACTCAAATCTTCTATCATTATATAGACACATATTATGGTTAGGGTTAGATCAATCATCTAGGGCGAATGTAGGGGAGCTACGAAGCTCTACCCCGAGACCTACAGACCGCTTATTGATCAAGCATTTCAAGCCGAGCGGCCATGGCTACCTCTCACATAGCCGATGTGCAATGCCTACCTTGCGGGTATAGTGAGCTTACCTTGATGCTCGATCAAGTTCCCTCCTCTCTCTTGCACTCCGGTAGCTCCACGATCCTTGTGGCAAGCTCAAGCAAGCTCGAGCCCCTTCCGTCAAGCTCCATCCTCCATAGCCGCACGAGAAAAGAGAAGAGAAGAAGAGAAGAGAAGATGAAGAGAGAAGATGGGGAGCTTCTTCTTCACGATCCCTCACTCTCACACACTCACTCCCTCACACTCCCTCAATCCTTCACTCAAGCACAAGCAAGAAGGCAAGAAACAAGAGAAGAAGAAGAAGAAGAAGCTTTGGCCACACACAAGAATGAACTTCTCATTCACTTTTGAACTTTATATACATGCCCTACTTTTTGGGCAGTCATCCCCACTTTTTACATGGCCGGCCATTAGCCTAGGCCTTCTTTTCCTATTTCCCACCGTTCTAACTTATCACGTTCCCACTAATGCATACAATTTGCACAGGAGTGAGCTTGGTGCTCTTTTTACAAGGATTCGGGAGCGCCTTCATATTTAATGGCACGCTTTTACTCTTTTCTTTTCTCGAGGCGACACCGTCATTCAAATTTTCAGGGTCTGACCTCCATCCAGGATGCCTTTTCCTTCCTTTGTCTTGTGCCTTCTTGGTTATCTCCTTCTTCCATTTTTCTCGCACTTTTGCTCCATTTTCCGTTCCTCTGTGCTGCAGTAAACATTACCCCCCTCCTAGCGGAGTGCGAGTCCCATGGCACTGGGGTGGGGAGCAGCAAGGTAGTTGGGGTTGGTGCTAAGTGGAATTGGCGGGTAGAAGACCACAATAAAAAAGGTGGTGCTGTGAATGAGAGATAATGGGGTGTTGATTCCTGATGATTTGCAGAGATTCCGGCGTGCTTTGATCTTCATGAAGATGCTCGGCCTTTGTCACACGGTTGGAATTTTTCGTTGGCGATGACTGTCAAAATCGGGGCTCCGTAATCAGTTGAAGAACACGTGGTTCCAAGATCTATGCCAATGGCGGGTCCCATCTGAGTTACAAACAGGCTGCAAGAGAAAGTTGTGCACTCCCTAAGGGGTGTGTCTGTCTCACGGTGTGGTGTAAGTGCATGTGTAGTGAAACTAGGAGATGGGTCTAACCTTGGGCAGGCCCTCGGTAATGTCTCATACTTGAGGACCCGGTTCGTGTGTTGTTGGAGGTGCAGTGCAGAGCTTAGGGTGACAAGTCTGGAAGTCCTTCCCTTGATGTGCCCTAAGCGTGAAGTGGGGAGAGGGGCTAGGGGTGAACCTTAGGTGTGGTGAGCAAAGTGAGGCTTCGTGCCTTTTTCTTTCTTTCTTTCTTTCTTTTTTTTTTGGAGATTGTATACATAGAAGGCATTTTGGCTAGTGCCTATCACCTTCAGCCGAAGCGCGGGGTGGTCGCAGGCATTGGGATAGAAAGGCACAGCTTTGGAGGTATTCTTTAATAGCAGCCCGGGCCTTCAGAGGTGTGGATGACAAAAAGGGATGGTTACACCTCGTGAAGCAGGTGTCATTCATATTCTTTAAGAGTTCTAAGCAAAAAGAGGGAAGCAGGGTTGCCCTCATCATTAATCTAGTCATAGCCCTACTATCTATTCCTAGATTGATGTCAAAAAAGAGGGGGGGAAGGTGGGCTTCCTCAGCGGTAGGCCTCTGCATTAATAGGAATTTGATCAGCCTAAGATAATTGCAGGTGGTTAGTAAGGCGAGATCCGGGCAAGAAGAAAAGTCTGCGTGGAAGCGGTTGATGGGGATGGAAGGAGATCCTCTACTCTAAAAACTAGGCATTCCTCGGGAGTTCGGGCATTTACATTATATATTTTAGGAAAATCAAAATCCCCATGAATAGTGCGGTCATAATCCACTTCATGTCGATGGGGGTAGGGCATGTAGGTGGGGTCGTTACATTATTTGGGAAGTGAGTTGCGAAAGGCGGCCCAAGCGCCAAAATTGGCGTCCCAAATCCTCCTCTGCCACTTCGGCTGTGCCTCATAGCCTTGGACGGATTTGGGAACCCGGTTCACCTTGTCCTACCAATAATCTACAGGCTCTTGCTATAATAAGGCTCCTCTCTTCTATCCATCTGTTTGCCAGGTCATTGGCCAAGTCCTTGATCTTGGATAGGATGCCTAGAGGCAACGCACGGTCCAGCAAGCGTGGATAGGAAAATGACAGCTCAAATGGTCTTGTCTAGAACTCTCGGTCATGCCAGATGATCAATTCCTGAGGCCAATCGATGGGGTTGGGGTCCCCTTAGTTAGGGAATTGTCTAGGTAGTGACCATGCTTTGCGTTGTGTGTCCTCTGCCAGTTCCTGCCTCCTTCTTCTGGCTGCCACGATGCGCTTAGGCATGTGGGTATCTTCAGGCTCATCTGGCGGGAGGTCTGGTAGAGGAAGACTGGGCATTTTTCGTTGTTCTTCTTTGTCCTCCTGCTCCAAGTCCGGGCCCTCTTCAGTATTCTGCTCGGCCACTGCTGGGGTCACTTATGGTGGTGGTGCGGGCTGCTCCTGTTCTTTGAACCCTAGTTCCTTGAGCTCAATGGTGGAGAGGCCGGCACGATGCAGGTAGTGGAATTGCTATTCCTTGGTGATTCCCATGTCAGTGGGGAGCTCTGTTCCTGATGGCCATATCTTAGTGCTCGAGTAGTCAACTCCAACTTCCTTCTCACCCTCTCCACTGAATCATCGCCCTTTGCTTGGATGACATGTAGCATGGTGCTGAGAAAGGCTTGCCTCTATGCGTTGGCGCATACGTTGGCTGCTTTAGCCCTGGATTCGGCAAGCACTCTCTCGCACTCGACCACTGCCAAGCGCTCCGTCAACTACCTAATTCTTTCAAAGTTGTTCTCTTCCCACGCAGTGGCTCTTTCATCCATCTTTCTCCTTCCCTATCTCACTTGCTAATGTGGTTACCACCTGCTGCTGTTCGTTTGTTAAGACCCAGAGTTGGTGCCACTCCCTGGACTTCCGAGCCAACTATTCTTTGACGATTTCTTTCACTTGATTTGCAATACTAAGCCTTCGTTCTGCCTCAACGATTAGTTCTGACTTTTCTTGCGCTAGCTGCTTGTGGCTCTGGATCTCCACAAGATGCAGTCTTCGTTGCGTGAAGGCCATGGCCATGAGGGCCTCTGTGTCCTCCTTAGCAACTTCCAATGCACCTTGAAGTCGTTGTGCCTCCTATTGCTACCCTTGTGCTTCTACTGCGAGGGTTTCCAGCCATTCCTGTGCTAGGAAATCTATCTCTCTCTCCAGCCTATCTTGTTCCTCGAGTTCATATTGTAGCTTTGCTATTGTATTCTCCTACCACTTGCTTGGCTTACTCTCTTGAGCTGCCAACTGTCCATATCTTTCTAGTCTCATTAGGGCCAAAAACACATAAAAAACGACACTTGTAAGAAAGTGAATAAGTTGCTAATTAGTTGAGGTTTAGGAAGAATAAAACCTCTAAATTTGGTTGTCCAGATGTGATTAATGAGATAATATTTGGTTCATTGAAGAGATCGGCCATTAATTGCCCTCATCTTTTAATCCAAGTCAGGGGTCACCTTTTCGGCCGTTTTTGTCTTGGAACGGTTCTTGCTCGATTTATTTGCTAAAATGTCTAGCAATACTTCTTCAAATAACACAGGCGCAAGCACACATAAATACAAGCTAACTATTCAGCTAGATCCGATTTACACATCTTGGAGAAGTATACATCATCAAGTATTGATAGATGAGATTGAAGCCAATAGGTTGCGAACACAAGGAATGAAGCATATAGATTTGTGGGTGGATGGAAATATTTATCCCAGGGATCCTTCTATAGGTAACCCACCTCCTTTTTTCAATCTCCATGACTATATAAGATATGTTGGAGAAGGTTACAATGGGATGCTTGGCTACTCTATGAGGTTATACTCTGCATCTTACACATATATAGCTCAAATGCACGAAATGAAAAAAGCACTAGAAACTACACAAACAAATATTTTAGAGTTGACAAGTCAGATTGATGTTTTGAAAAATGTTAACAAGTCATTGCAGGATAAGCTAACATGCTTGAAAGAAACTCCAGTAGGATTTAGAGAGAGGAAGAGACCATTAAAAAATATAACCAACTTGTGTGAGAGAGCAAAGAAAAGGAGACTAAATCTTACAAAGAAATATGTCTCTAACATATTAGGCATCAATATCCGAGAGAATGAGGAAAGAATCGAACTTTTGAAGGAGACCATGAATAAGAAAGATATTTTGAGGATTCTTAAGTCACTCGAAAATGCGGATTTGAGAGGTCTAACTCTCAAAGAGTTAGTGAAGGACTTAAAAGGCATGGTGAAAGCAAATGAAATTGTAGAGACGTGTGATACTGTGGGTATAAGTCAGAAAGATTATCGTGCTATCTCTGGATTATGGTTTAAAAATCTTAGATGCAATAGGGCAACTATATTTGGATTGCCCCGAGCCCTTGCAGTTTTGATTGCAAGAACTGCCATGAATCGCAAGATTCCACATGTTTTTGGAGATTACATTCACATCGAAAGGTCTATGTCCTATGAAAAACAAAAAAAAAAGGCAATTTTTGATTACAATGAGTTTAACAATATATGGGTTGATCTAAAAAAGGTGCAAATTGCAATGGTTCACATGTATAAAATCACAGTAGAAGAAAATTATGGTGTTCTAAAGTTTGTCTTGAAGTTGGATGAAGCACAGATTCAAAAGGGACAGAAGATGGAAAGAATTAGCATTTGCCTCATGAAGATGGCATTGGACCATAGCAATGGTGAGGGCCAAGCTCCATTGCATAAGATCCAATCCGAGATGGATATTTGGTTGATTGGTGCAGCCCATGTATCAATTGAAAATCGTCAAATGTTGAAATGGTTGTTCAACCATACAGGTATTCCAAATATCATTAAGTCTCAAAGTGAAGGCGAAATGTTGGTAGTTGATGGGGTTGGTAATTTTAATGTGGAATGGCATATGAGTGCTGATTTAAAAACTATCAAATGTATGCTTGGAATATGTAATGGTGCAAATGCAAAATATCCTTGCATTTATTGCATGGAAAGTATTGGATCCAAAGATTGGAGTAGTTTGCGACCAGTAAGAAGAGCCCCAAATAGAGACTCTATAGATTTGAGTAAATTTAAAAACATAGAAGACATCTGGGATCCCATTCTTTCAATCTCTCTTAAGAATGTTCATATTTGTACTTTGCATGCAGAGATTAGAATAATCGATAAGCTTCTCAGGTTGCATCTTGACTACGCATATTCCATTAAGCCATTATCTTTATCAGATGAGTGTATTGATAAATGCGAGGCATTACTATCGAAAATGGGATTTCATGGAGGCCAAGTTCACTTGAGAAAGGATCCAATACTTTCAGGAAAAACAAGAGATATCTTAGCCGATGTCTCTATGGGAGGCTCAAAAGCTAGACGATTCTTAGGAAACCATTCAGGAAAGGAGGTGAATGTGGCTTGGGAGTGTTGAAGAGAGCTATGTGAGATCACAACAAATGTTGCAAGCACGCCAAGGCTTGCGTTTCTTAGAATGGAGGTTTGGATACACCTTGATGTTTTTCTGAAACTCCTCAGGCAACATAAGACAACATATACATATGCGGAAGAGTTCAAAAGATCAATCACAAATCTTGTTTAGGTAATAAAAGAGGCATGGGGAGAAAAAGATATCACTTTTTATCCGGTAAAGTAACAATTATTTAATATGGGTTTATTTTGACAGGTTTTTCAATTGGTATAAAATAAGTGTTACTTTGTATTGTAGCATATTCTTCATATTCATGGGCCTTACTTTGTGGAGGAGCATGGCCCCTTAGCAACTTATAGTAGCCAAGGCATGGAAAAACCCCACTATCAAGCATGCACAAGTTATTTTCGGAGCACAAGGCATGGGGGAGGAGTTACAAAAAGAAATGCTTTGGAGGAGCTATTCAATTGGTTTTTTCGACGACAACTTCAAAGAATGCAGATAAAAGATGGCAATGGCACATGAGTAGTCACACTTTTATATAGAAGAAAGAATATATACAAAGCTATCTTTCCAAAACTCTGACATTCTCTTCCTCCTTAGGAATCTTTCCTCTATAACGTAGAAATTTTCTTCTCTTGTAGCCAGCTATAGATTTTACATTAGTTCGGTTTGCAGCCAAGGCGTAGGATGTGAACGCCAAAAAGTATCCTGCTCTAGAAGTAGAGCAACCTGGACCGTAGCCAAATATCCTAATTGCTACAGTCTTTTCCAAAAACATTACTTTGTGGGCATTATATTGTAATCTTGAGAAACCTAGAAGCCTTGTAAGAGCTTTAATACAAAGTATGGGCCATGCTGCATCCTCTACGAAACTACTATGAAGTACTAAAAAGGAATTAGGGTCAATCCTAGCCAAGTAGTGGCCGAGTGCAATGTCTTTCAATGTACTACCACAAGCTCTCGATCCTTTTCCACGTCCCAAGAAGTTATTTGAATCAGCAATCTCCAACTGCAAATAAAACCCATACCGAATGAGCATGAAACTCAAACCTACCAATGTGTAAAAGCAAATTCAAAATTATCTTACCACTTGGTTTTCATCGTGCTCCAATTTAACTGGATTCCATAAATTTATTGATGATGATGTCTCATTGGTGTTAATCAATTCTTTAACGTATTCAGACTCCTCTCTTCCAAAATTGGAAATCCCAAGTTGGCTTTGCATGCGATCGAACTCCTCATCAGTAATACTCAACTCTTTCTCAGCTTCTTTTTCCTTTTAAAAACAAAGCGAGAGGGCCTCACCAGCATCAATAAACTTATCGTCTACAGTTTCTTTATCAAGTTTGAGTATCTCTTCCTTTGATTCATTCTCTGTGTCAACTATCCCATTTGCAGCATTAGAAGCCTCTGCAATAATGGCTAGACAATAATCTTCCCTAAGATTGAAAAGTTTTTGAATATCTGAGAGTAAAATGTACTCCTTCTCCTTGAAAGGTATAGATGGTAAAGAAGGAATAGTATGGTGAGAACTCTCATCAGTTGCAGGGTTTGCATTTCCTTGGCTCTCCTCTATGATGGTCTTAGCTTTGAAGTGAGCAACATCCAACTTCTCAGCAAATAGAAGCCTCAAAATCTGCATCTACAACCTCCTCTATTTCCTTTTCATCTGCTAGGTCATCTAACATACAAAAGCTAGCAGACTTTGCTCCTTCCAACTGTTGGTCATCAGCTTTTAGAGGATATTTGACAAGGGTGAAAACAATAAAGGCAGCAGACTTTGACATAATCTTGCAGTTCTTGGAATGAGTGGAGCACAATATGTCTCTTGCATAAAACCTTCCGGAGAGTGGGCACCACACCTCTTAGTAAACACTGACTTTTCATTTCCTGTTGACCTAATGGGAACATGGACATATTCCTTTGTATCAACTTCAATAGAAGGACCTGCTACATTTTCAAACTCCAAAAAGTCCTCCAAGTAGAGCTGGCAAGCTCCGTGAGCTCCTCCAGTTCTCATTCAGGTGTAGAGTGAGTAGGCTCGCGGTAAGAGGTGACTAGTCATCTAAGAATAGCTTGCTCCTTTGAGATTTCTCCATTAGTGATTAGCTCGGCCGCAATTTTGGAAAATTTGATGGTCATAAACTCGTAGTCTTCCCAAGTGCACGACAACGCGCGAACATCAGAAGCGAGGGGTTCGTCAAGAAGTCCATGTCAAGCCTCTCATAACTCCTAGCGAATGTAGTAAAGGTGTCATCCAACTCCTTGATGCATGCCACTACGTCATTCCCCGATGTCTCAGTGAGATCCTTGGCCGTTGAAAGGAAAGATCGTCTTTCGTATGAAGGCTTAAGACCTGCTGGTGGTGATGGCGCAATTGGGCTAGACAGTGGTGACTCCATTGCTGGCGTCACAAATGGGACTTTACACTCTAGAGCATTTGGAGATGCTGCAGCGGGCTTCCATGGTATAGGAGGCGTGATGCATTCTATTCGAGTTAGCATGGGGGTGTGCAACTCCTTTGACGTGGGTGGTGCTAGGGCATCTAGCTCGGGACAATGAATGTGTTGGGGGTCCTTAATCATCAGTAGTGCGAGTTCAACGTTCTTTGCAACTTGTGCTTTATATGTGCCAACCTGTCCAGCTGGAGTGGGGTTGCTTAGAGTTGGGCTCCTTGAGTGTCCACCCTTAGGCACCCATATCCAGGGGTTGCCCTCATAGTATCCTTGTGCTCGCAGGAGATCTTTTGATATCCATTGCGATGTGGTAGTGCATCTATGTCAATAGCATCTAGGCTGCCTCTTAGGCTGCGAGTGACTGATGGCTTTTACGTTTAGAAGCATGTTTCTGTAGTCTACCAGGAGGTTTCCCTCACCGTTTTGGCACCCATATGTGTGTGGGCTCTTTGGCCATGTGAGTGGCTTGGGTGGGTTTGATTCTAGCAGTTGGAGCGCAGGGTGAGATATCCATGCCCTTCTCCTTAGGCTTGGTCGTGGGGGTCTCTATCGGTGGCTCTGCAATTGTAGGAGGCGTAAGATTGCCCTTGCTGAAAGTAGTTACTATGAGCACATTGCCTACAGCAAGATGGAAAAGCTCTAGGTTGTAGTCCACATTGTAGTTTGTCTGCTTTTTGAAAGTGCGGCCTAGTAGTGATTTATCACCGGCCCCCTTAGTGTTTGGTAACACATAAAAGATGACTGGGCTGCTTTCAGACTCGACAGAGATAGCCACTTGGCATTTTCCTAAGAGAGAGTAAGTGTTGCCCCCAAATGGGTTAAGTTTTGTGTTTGTGGGTTGTAATTTAGGCTGACCGATGCATGTCCAATGGTCATGCATCAAGATATTACGGTTGGCACCTTCGTCAATCAGGGCATCAAAAGAACACATTCGTTCTGCGATGACCATGATTCATAGGTAGGCGGGTGCTACTGCGTCTTCATCTTGATCTATTAGTTCGGTAATTGTGGCCATGTAGACATTGACAGGAGCTTCACGCATAGGTGGCTCGTGCAATGGATGGGAAGGAGGGTAGTACTTTTTCATGCGACTGCCATTGAAGAAGCCTATTCCTTCCCCTTCAAGCGTCTCCAACTCAACATTGCCCGTTCTACTAATTGCACACACCCAAAAAGATCCCAGTCCTCAAAATTTCATTTTGTGTTTGTGACCTTTCACCGAGTAGAGTAGGACAAGGTCTCCTTGATCAAAGTTACGCTGGTTGACATGTTTGTCAAACCACATCTTTCGTCGTACCTTCTCACAGATCAGAGCGTGGGTGGCTAAAAGTTGAGTCTCCATGAGATGCTCTAACTCCACTAAGCGGTTAGTCCAAGCTCCTCTTCCCTCCTAACGCTCCTAAGCTGCTATTCTTAAGCTAGGGACAAAGAACTCTAAAGGTAGAATGGCCTTCGTTCCATAGGTTAGCCTAAAGGGCGTTTGTTCGATAGCCAACTTATAGGCTGTCCGGTAGGCCCACAAGATTGCCATCAATTTATTATCCTAGTCTCTTCATGATGTGGATACTATCTTGGTAAGCATGTTGACTAGGATTTTATTTGTGGAATCCACTTGGCCATTTGCTTGAGGGTAGTAGGGAGAGGACCTTCTATGAATGATTAGGAAGGTTGAGAGCAGGTGGGATATCACTTCATTAATGAAGTGCATGCCCTGATCACTCACTAGTTTGATTGGACAACCAAACCGTGAAAAGACAGAAACTTCACAACGGTTCTAGCATTGTTCTTTCTAGTGGCTCTTCCTCCGCCTACTTCGTCACGTAATCTGTTGCCACAATGATGTAGCGTGCCTGGGAGTATTGTGCTGTAAGACTGATAGGTCCAACGAAGTCAATGCCCCATTTTTCGAAAGTCTGTCACGCTATTACGGGGGTCAACACCATCTTATCTTTGCGCATGGGCACCTTAGTCCTCTGGCACTCATCGTAGTGTTTGACAAACTTAGCAGCATCACGAAACAGGGTGGGCCACCATAGTTGGGATTGTAGCACCTTACGGGCGGTCATATCCCCACTCAAGTGCCCGCGAGCTATCCCGCCATATGCCTCTCTCAATACATCATGCATCTCGTGCTCGCACACACACTTACGCAACAAACCGTCTTGCCCCAACCTATAGAGTTGGCAAGCGATTAGGTGGTATGGCTGGATTTTTAAGATAAGTCTCCTTAGCTTGGCTTTCTCAATAGGTCTCTCAGGCACACTGTTCTCTAGCACTTGGACTACATCGTCGGCCCAATATGGCGTCAAATCAGCCCTAAACAAGTCTCCTTTGCTAGACAAGCCAAAGAGATGAGCATTCGGTAAGTCGTTAGGTATGCCTTGTCCAGCAGCTTCCCTTGTGGGTACGAGGGACATGTGATCCGCCATGTAGTGCTGCTTTTCCTTACGTATAACCACGAAGAAATCAAACTCCAACAGGAGAAGTAACCATCTTGCTATGCGACCTGTAGCGCATGGCTTGTTCACAAGATACAACAGTGCTTGATGGTCAACAAAAAAGAGGAAGGGTGTGGCCAAAAGATAATGCCTAAATTTCTTTATAGCAAACACCATGGCTAGCCCTTCCCTTTCTGTAGTGGAATAGTTCACCTCTGTTTGGTGATCTGCCTACTGGCAAAGCTCACACGTTAATCAATCACCAGGCTGGCATAGAACAACTCCAATAGCAACCTTAGAGGCATCTATGTGTACATGGAATATTATACTCTAGTCTGGGGCTTGCAAGATTGGTGCAGTGGTGAGAGCCTTCTTTAACTGTTCATATGCGCGCTGGCATTCCTCAGTCCACTTGAATACGATCAACAGCTTGCACAATGGTATAGCAATCAGCCGCATGACTCCTTTTTCATTCCAACTTGCCCTTTCCCTTCTAGGCCTAGAGTCCACCTCGATCTGTTCGATTGCTCTCCCTTCAGTGTCATACTCTATCATGTCTAACTCCTCTTCACTCTCGTCCACCTCAGAGCAACAGTGCTCATACCCCTCATCATCGGAATCTTGCCCCTCTGACTGCTTGTCATCCCCCAGGTTTTCCTCTCCAATATCCTTTTGTCGGTGACTAAAGCCCAATTGTATAATAGGTTAAGATAGTGAATTTTGGTCCATTTCCACTCAGGCCAAGCCGAGAGATCACTTAGGGGTTTTAGATTAGCCACCTTGTTGCCTTTCAGTTTATTGGTCATCAGGCACTCTACGATTTCCTAAAGCTCGAGCTTGTTGGTGGGGATATGGAATGAGACCGGTCTTTCTGGGTCACGTAAGCTTCTTGCCATCATGCAGAGTGGCACAGTGGGCTTCTTTGCTGGCATGCTTGGTGATTTAGCAGCTTGCTTATATAGCTCTTCCTCATCTGAGAATGGTAGGTCAACGATTGCCAAGACATGCATCCAATCCTTCTCGTCCTCAGGGCAGGGGATGTACTTGGTCAATGACCCATAGGGTTTGCTTGCATGGGCATCACCTTTTAGCGTGGTCGAGATAGCATTGAGGTTGGCTGGGGTAGTCTTCCAGGTGTCCATCTCAACCCTTACTGCTTCGGTCCTATTCCCCAAGAAGATGAGGTTGTTTCCCCAATCTTCAATAACTCGCGCATTCCTCATCCAGGGTCAGCCTAGCAATATGTCGTAGTCCACACCCTTCATGACAATGAAGTTTACGGAAAACTGCACTCCTACAACCTTCTCTGGCCAGTTCTTTAGGACCTCGAATGGTTTGATATTCATTCCGTTGGCCAATGTAACATTAAACCTAGCCGCTTCCACAGGTGGGTTTCCCCAGGCCTCTAGAACTGCGTGGCTCAAGACACTGACCCCGGCGCCAGTGTGTACGATTCCTTTTCGTGTTGCGTCTCCCAAGGCTAAGATAGGTAGGACTGCATGCATCTCCGTGCCTTCCCAAAAGTGTTGATGTGTAGTGACCTTAGAGCTGAGTGCAGCGTTAGACTTGAAATTTGTGTGACTGTGTCCTGCTCTTGCAAGTCAGCGGCAGTATGCTCCCCCTTTCCCTCCACCCAGTGCTTTATTTCTTGCCATAAGGGAGGGTGCTGCCTAAGCAAATCTCCCAAGCTCACGGTCACTGGGGTGGTTACTAAAGTGGCGAGGAGGTTGCTGGGTGGTTGGCTTCCTCCTTGGTCACCATTCTTTGGCCACATGTCCTGGTTAGCTTGTTGACAAGCTTCTCCCTGGTCATCCCTCTGTGGCATCTCTCATGGTGTGGGAGCGTTCCACGATTGAGGTTGCGATGGCAAAACGGGTGTGCTCACACTAGAGAGGTCTTCCATTTGGTCTTCCAGTATGGGTTCTACATCTTTAAGGTGTACTTGGGCATCCTTGACCCATTCCTTAACTTTGGCATGTATTCTCCTACCTTGGCACTCCCTAGTTTTGTTGTCTTAGGAGCTGAGGTCTCTGCCTCGGCATCAGTGACCCCCCTTTCCTGTCACTAAGGTTGTAGCTTCCTCAGTCTTAAGGGTAATCTTTGGGTATGTTCTCTTTCTCCTTCTCCTCTGGCTTTTCTTTTCCAACGAGGCTGCATCCAGGTTACTTGGCCCAGGCAACGAGATGCATGTTCATTTTGTTTGCCCTCGCGTCATGACATGCAGTGGGATGGGCGTATCCTCCTTGCCAAAGGTCTCCACACCGAATAGTCCCAAGGGCACGGAGGGCACGTTGGCAGAACTAGCTGATGGTTTCCTTCTAGGGCAGTCAGGAAACAGGTGTGTGATCCCACACTCGGCGCATCGAAGGTCAGCCTTGTCCTGGTTTGCATGTTCCCTTTCTGGGCAGCGTGATGAAATATGGCATGGATGACCGCAAGTCCAACATGAGATTGGATCCTGGCTTGGTCCTCCAAAGCCTCTACCTCTTCCTTTGCCTAGCACCATCACCGATACCGGTCACCATCAGGACTGGATTGCCTTCCTTGTCATAGGAGATGTATGGGTTCACATAGCTTTCCTCTTTACTAGGTTCTTCCACATAGTTAACAAGAGCGTCACTCGGTGGTTGGGTTACATAGGGTCTTGGTGGTCTGGGTATGCCTGTTGGGTTCATCTCTAGCCTAGGAATGGCTGGTCTCGCATCATTTGGTGTTGGAAGTGCCAGCTGGGCTTCCTTGCCAAAGAAGTTAGGTGGTCTATTGCCTGAGTATGGAGGCTCATAGTTATAGGAGATCATGCTCTCTAGCGCCTTTCTGATCGCCTTTCTTTCCTCTTCTAGGGTTGCTACCACTTCCTCTACTGGCCTACCCTGAACTACCGTCCTAGTCAACAAGTCATACTCATTGACTAACTCCTGCACTATGACTAGGAATTCTCCCAAGTACAGCCGCCTCGTGATCCTGACATTGCTTCCACGTCCAGCTCCACAAGGTCGTCGATCAATTTGAGTAACTCTGACAGCGTCCGATCCTCTATGTTGTCACCTTCCGGATCTCCGTGTCCTCTTGGGGTCCTACTAATGGGGATTTCTAGTAGCCAGCTATGTTTTGGGATCTTCTCCTAGTAGTGGGTTCCTTGATGTTATTGTGTTTCCTGATGAGCTCCTTGTTATTGGAAGTAGTCGTCAATCTTATCCACAACTTGTGCTTCGTGCTTTCTAGTGTTCAGTGCGAAAACATGCTTTTTCTTTCCTTGTAGGTCACGTTAGGTGATAAAAACAAAAAGTGAGGTGAGGATGCACAAAATGCTCAATGCAGACTCCACTCTACCCCTCACATGCGTAGCCTGATGTGGCTCAAAGCGCAGGTTCTGGCTGATCTAAAGTTTTACTGAAAGACCCTGCTGCATTCTCTATTCTACTTCAGGGTTGGTTAGTTGGTTGGCTGGTCGTCGCTGAACGTCACATCCAATTTCGAATTTGGTCTGTCCACGTGTCTAGCTATTTGGGGTGAATAAGAAGAAGAAGAAGAAGAAGAAGAAATTGACTCACCAGTTCCTCTTTTGTAGCTTATTTTTTGATATAATTTTTTAAGTTTAAAATGTGGACTTGCCTAATGTTCCCACCATAAGCTCCTATATTCCTCATGTAACCTCTGCACACTACAGCCTCTATCTTTGTATAGTTGGTTCTTTCCACATCTACACTTAGCAAGGTTTTACTCATGACAGCCTTTGTATACTCAGTGCCTTTCTTGGTTGTGATTGAGGAGGGGTGTTGAGAAATGTGCAATCACATCCACCATAGCCTCTTTGTAAGGAACAAACAAGGCAAAGAAACACATTGCAAATAAAGCCTAGACTACTCATGTATGCATGGTTTATTAAAACCATAGTTGGTGAATACCATGTCACTTTCCACCTTCTTCACCTCTACCAATACCATCTACCGTAAGCTTATAAAAGGCACTCATCCCCACACTCATTTCATCAATCATTATCATTTAGTTGTACTTGCATTATACTTGGATAATATCAGTTGTTCTTCTTTGTCATTACTTATGCCTCATCATGATTGTATATTTGCTCATCATTGATCCTCCTTAGTATGCATTCTCAATATTTTAACACATGTGTAGTATACAAGTGAGGCTACAAAGTTACCATATGTGTATGTCTATACATTTTTATGAGTGCACATTAACAATATTTTGCAAAGGCTAAAGTCAAAGAAGGCCAAAGAAAAGTCAAAGCAAAAGTGCCAGATTTATTTGATGGTGGATTATTATTTTTGGAGCACTCGAATGCTTATTTCTGGGTACTTGTAGTACTTGTTATAATTCAAGGATATATGATTATTATGGATTTATTATTTTGTGAGATTTGGGCTCTCTTTCGTGCACATTTTATCTATTTCTCACATTGAAATTGTCACACCTGCAATTGTTGTGTGGATTGCGACATGCATTTGCCATTGTATTAGTGTAGGCATGGTCTAATAAGCATAAGGCACAAGTATCCTTCAAGGAATGGCCATCCTAGATTCCATAAAAGGGGTAGAATGCCCAAAAGAGGATGCAAATCCTAATTCATAGTGGTGAAAACCCTTAAACACAAAGGGGATGCAAACCCTAACTCTAAATTGATTCGCGTCGCTGTTTACCGTAGCACAGAGGAATGGAAAATGGAGCAGAAGTGTGGGAAAAATGGAAGAAGGAGATAACCAAGAAGGCACATGACAAAGGAAGGAAAAGCCATCCTGGATGGAGGTCAGACCCTGAAAATTTGAATGACGGTGTCGCCTCGAGAAAAGAATAGAGTAAAAGCATGCCATTAAATATGAAGGCGCTCTCGAATCCTTGTAAAAAGAGAGCCGGGCTCACTCCTATGCAAATTGTATGCATTAGTGGGAATGGGATAAGTTAGAACGGTGGGAAATAGGAAAAGAAGGCCTAGGCTAATGGCCGGCCATGTAAAAAGTGGGGATGACCACCCAAAAAGTAGGGCATGTATATAAAGTTCAAAAGTGAATGAGAAGTTCATTCTTGTGTGTGGCCAAAGCTTCTTCTTCTTCTTCTCTTGTTTCTTGCCTTCTTCCTTGTGCTTGAGTGAGGGATTGAGGGAGTGAGGGAGTGAGTGTGTGAGAGTGAGGGATCGTGAAGAAGAAGCTCCCCATATTCTCTATTCATCTTCTCTTCTCTTCTTCTCTTCTCTTTTCTTGTGCGGCTATGGAGGATGGAGCTTGAGGGAGGGGGCTTGAGGTTGCTTGAGCTTGCCACAAGGATCGTGGAGCTACCGGAGTGCAAGAGAGAGGAGGGAACTCGATTGAGCATCAAGGTAAGCTCACTACACCCGCAAGGTAGGCATTGCGCATCGGCTATGTGAGAGGTAGCCATGGCCGCTCGGCTTGAAACGCTTGATCAATAAGCGGTTTGTAGGTCTCAGGGTAGAGTTGCGTAGCTCCTCTACATTTTGGTTCCATTGTCGGGACCAACGAAATTGAGCCTTGAGTGCCACGCACATCGAATGGAGCATAGCAGTAGGGTTTGCAGCCTGAACCGGTGCTCAAGATAGTTAGGAGATTTAGGAGGTTTTAACCCCTGGAGCAAGTAAGTATTTTGATTTGTTGTTGAATATTAGAGTAGGACCATCCATCTCTATCTCTGTTTTTGATTTCTGTTGCATTAGGTTAAGTATAGGATAGGAAAAAGAAGGAAATAAAAGGGTTTTGTTGCTACTGGAGATAGGAAAGTAGGGGCATAGATTCAGACATCTAGCTGGAAGAGTGTGCGAGATTAATCTCTGAGTCTACAGCAGGCTGGGATTAGGTAATAAGGGGCCTAGGGAACCAGGGAATGCCACATTTGACATTCTACCTTCTGAGAAGAGAGTGAGCTTGAGAGCCAAGGAGAGAGCAAGAGAGAGAGAGAGCTGCGGGGAAATCGCGAAGTGCTGATCGATTCGAGTGCCACATTGCTTCGAGGTATGCTAGGCGGTTTCCTTTGTTGCTTTGCATGTATTTGGAATGCACGGCACAATTTGGTAGAGTAGACGTTGACCTAGAGGCATCGCGCACAATTTGCGAGCCGTCGTCCGCACCGTCGGACCAGTGCATCCGAGTCCCAGAATAGGACCGCTCGATTTCTGGAGTCGGACTGTCCGACTCCGAAAATCGGACCACTTGTCCGATCCAATCTCTAAAATCGGACCAGTCGAAAAATCAAACCCCTTGTCTAATCCGATTCGAGAATCGGACCCGGTGTCAAAGTCAGGCCACGTGTCCTAGTCCCGGACTTGGACCACTCGACCCATTGCAGTAGTCAGACCACCCCCGTCCGACTAGGGAAGTGGGACCTAAGTAAAATTGGACCACCTTGTTCGAGTCCCAGGATCAGACCAGCCAGTCCGATCGCTATAATCAGACCAGCCCATCCGATCGCTATAATTGGACCAGCCCGTCCGATTCCCAGAATCGGACCATCCTGTCCGATTCCCAGAATCAGACCAGTTCCCCAGAGTTTGAATAGAAGGTTTTTAAACTTGTCCCATAGTCCTGGTCACCTTGGTCATATCTCTGATCCCCCAGGGAACCTAGTTTAACCTTAGAAGCTAGAGGCCAGACAAGTTCTTCTTCTTCTTCATTGTTGTCTCCATCTTCTTTGACTGTAGCAAGATATGCTCTTTGAGACCTTTTCTTAGTATGGCAAAACTTCTCAATATGCCCAATTTTCTTACAAAAGTCACAAATTATGCTCTTCTTCCCTTTCACATAGAGGAGTTAATGGTCTCCTCTTGGGATGCTTGTTTCTCCCTTGCTCTTGATCTTCTTTCCTCTTCCAGGAGAGAGGCTTTGATATCCACAAGCTTCGGCTTTGGCATGTTGACTAATGTAGTAGACACATGATCAAACTCAGGTGGAAGACTCTTGAGAAGTACTCCAATGCAAATGTCTTCATCCATCTTCAAGTTGATTCCTGCAAGTTGTGTCAACAAGCTTTCCATATAATTCAAATGAGTTGCAAGTGAGGTACTACTTTTCATGTCAAGCCTAAAATTTTCAATAAATAAGCCATATTTGGAGGATTTTGAATGAGCTCCAAACAGGGTTTCTAATCAATCCTATGTTGCTTGAGAGGTATCATCAAGTTCGAGCTTGATAATAGCTTGAACTTTATCATCATTTTTATCCCATATGACTAAAAGTGCAGCTTCCCTTGGTTTCTTCTCTTGACCACTTGTGATTGACCACAAGCCTTTCTTCATTAGGATCAGTTTCCATGTATGGAATCCAACATCGTTGAATAGAGTTGTCGGTGAGTCCTTGCCCATGTTGAGGTTGCAAGATTAGCAGCAAATTAGATCCAAAAATTTTAGATTTCAGCAGTAGAAGAGTTGATCATAAGTGCCAAGAAGCACTAGGTGATTAGTATCAAGAGATACTAGGTGACTAGGTGACCAGTATACCCTTTGAACTTGGGAACTTTAAGCTCTTGTAGGTTGAGTCTTTCCCTCCTTGATTTGATGCTAGAGTAGCACAAAAAAACTCAAATTTGATCATAGACAAAGCTAATTGTGTCAGATGACATAGTGACAAGAGTCACTAGATTAGTGTCAAGAGACATTATGCTTGACTATGCTTCAATATTGCAAAAAACATCACCAAGATCTCCCCTCCTCAATGATTTGTTGTGAGAATATATGCCAAATCCAATTATATTTGAGTGGTAACACTATGGCTTGAGTGATAGAGGAGAAAAATGAAGTGAAATAGAAGCTTGAAGTTTGATGGCTATGGCTGCCCTTTAGGGTTTGCAGGATGCGACTATTCTTTTGCTGATTTCAGCATGTATATGTGATTATATGACCTGAGATTTGATGGGGAGATAGCTTATATAGTAAGCTTCTAAAGCCCTATGATTCACATCAACATTATAGAGTGCACGGGTTGCATGCAACGTACAACTGAGAAACAATTGCAAATAGGCAGTGGGTAGGAAAAAGCACAATGCTAGAGCAATGAGAGGTCAATGTCGTCATGCGAAGTGATAGGTAGCTGCAGCTAGAGATGAGGAAGATAATCCTAGAAGAAATCATGAGTTGAAATGGCCTGGTTTGAGAGATTCAAGCACTTCACTAAAGGTGGGTGGCTATGGAGGTAGGTGAGAGATTCATGGGAAAGTGGAGGGAGGTGAGAGATTCATGACCCAATCAATGGCCTAATGACTCATTAACTTGAACCACTCTAATACCATGTTAAAATATTGAGAATGCATACTAAGGAGGATCACTAATGAGAAAATATACAATCATGATGAGGCATAAGTAATGACAAAGAAGAACAACTGATATTATCCAAGCATAATGCAAGTACAACTAAATGATAATGATTGATGAAATGAGTGTGGAGATGAGTGCCTTTTATAGGCTTACAATAGGTGGTATTGGTAGGTGAAGAAGGTGGAAAGTGACCATGGTATTCAGCAACTGTGGTTTTAATAAACCATGCATACATGACCTAGTCTAAGGCTTTATTTGCAATGTGTTTCTTTGCCTTGTTTATTCCTTACAAAGAGGCTATGGTGGATGTGATTGCACATTTCTCAACAACATGCACGTGTGTGCATGCCCACACACACACACACACACACACACACACACTCTCTCTCTCTCTCTCTCTCTCTCTCTCTCTCTCTCTCTCTCTCTAACCTTGGCTCTTTCATAAGGTTTATTTACTTGTATTAATAAGGATGCCACATGTTCACACATGCACACACACATACATACCCCCACCTATGTGGGATAGCGCAACTTGTAGCTCATCTTGGAAACTTCTAGATGAGCTAATTCATTAGCAATTTTTTTTGGAGTCCACCACACGGCACCCCAAGCTTATTGCTTGATTGCCACCCACTCCATTTTTGTACAAGGAATACTATGTTAAGTTGCATTGTACTATTATTGATAATGATATGGTTGTACTCCAAGTTTTTCTAGATTCAAAGAGGTTGCGTCTACTATAGTTTGATATTTCTAACTGGCTAAAAATCTACCATACAATCCTTTCTAATCCAGGGAATGCAGTTTCCAAACTAAAAATATTGGTTGACAACCTAGATGCTCTCATTAAGGAAGATGAAAGAAATCATAGTCAATGGATGGAATCCTCTAAATGTATCATATGCAATCTTTTTTCTCATACCAATATAATGTTCATGGAAGAAAATCTCAAACCTAGCAAATTTGTGGAGATCGCCATTCCATCCCCAGTGGACCCTACCCTAAGAAAGGCCCTTATTCCCTTAGAATTCTCAGAAGCTCATGCTGAATTCTTAAATGCTATGTGAGATACTTCTAAATGGTTGAAAGGTTATAACCAAGGTTCTAATCTTGTCAATAATGCCACTTTATACAAAGAGACTCACAAGCTTCTTCTCGTGGCAATCAATGACCACAAGGCCAATATAGGCTTACAAAATTTAGCTCTAGAAGCATCACCGCTTTAGCCCATGGTTCTAACAATAGAATAAACACATCTCACAAGTTAAAGAGAAAAGTTCTACTTGAAGACTGTAGTTCAATAGCTAAACATTTTCTATTTGACTGATGATTGTAGAGTATTTTTATTCAATCGCAAGATAAAAAAGATATTACTTTTGTCAAGTCTCATGCGAAAACCCTTCATATTTGGTTGCTAGATCTAGTTAAGCGAAAAAGCTATTTTAAGGAGTTCTTCTACTTACTAAATCAGCCATTACCTCATTTTTTTAAAATAATTCAACCATGGATAGAGATTTTTACCATCTCTAAGAGATTTCCTTTACAAGCCCAAAGATACCTTTTATGCTACCTCATCTTTCCCTTGTAATTGCTATTTCTATAATAATAGATTCTACTTTAAGATACATGTCATGTTGGTACAGCTAAACTTAATGGCATTGCTAATAAAAATATCATGCTTCTAATATCCAAGGGATTAAATCATATCCCCTCCAAAAGCTTTAATATTGATGAGGCTAATGTCTCCCTTCTTCTTGGGTTTGAGAAATTCTTACGCATTCTCAAATTAGATATAAGTTACTGTCTTGAATAATTTTCATCTCATATAACCAAAAAATTGAACTTTGTCTTATCCTCATTGGTGTTGCCAATGCTTGTGAAATCAATCCCAATGAATTCTCTACATTACTTTGTATTATCCTCCATTGGTATTGCCAATAGTTGTGAAATCAATCCTAATGAATTCTCTATGTTACTTTGTGACTTTTATGTTTCAGGCATAGATAAGTCCCCTAACAACCCTTCCTTCTTTTGTAAGAAGTTGATTGTCTCCCTTGCTAAAAAAGGATTCAATGGATCTGACTTTGGCTCATATGACATTGATGCTCCCTCAATTTGTGATGTGACACATACATCCCTCTTCTATCTCAATCTACAAAGCACCCCTTGTCATGAAAAATTACCCTCCTTAATGGGTATCTATAAAGTAAAGACTACTTTAGATGGCTTACCAATGCATCTACTTGTGTCTATTCATCATGCACCACTGTCCTTTTTCAAAAGATCCTCTTCTCATGCAAGGGAACTAATGTGTCTTTGTGCTAAATTTAATTTTAAAAACAACCCTACTTTTACTGGTTTAAACATCCAATCCTATTGGATTGCGGACTCTAGCCAACATGTTTTCATCAACTTACCCGACAAAATATTTAGTGCCTTTTCAAGTCAACATCAAGAAATGTTATGAAAATATCCCACATGATGGTGAATTTGGCCTTATTAGTGTTACTAACACCATCATCAAGTGGGCATTCTGACACAAGAAAACAAGTTTTTTCTCCATCTACAAGTATATTGGTGTTTGGATAGACAAAAGAGTTTCCAATAACCTTGTTCTCTCACTTGAAGATTTCATACATCTTAATACATGGAACATTAACAACACCTTTATTTCTCTTGATGGCACTGTTAAAAGACAAAATAAAGGAATCCTTATGGGCTTCAGTTGTTCACCATTATGGTGTAATCTCTTTCTGGCATAGTTTAAATACAACTTTTGTAAAAACTTGGCCTCTCATAATAGATATGACATTCTCAATCATTTTATACACTCCTTTCGATACTATGACGATCTCCTTTTAATCAATGTACCTAATCCTATGATATTCCTTAGTAGCAACCAAAATTCTATCTTTACTATCTATAAAGAAGTTCCTCTTGAATTTGATTACTTAGATAACTCCTTTCTTTTTTATGACATAGGCCACTTTATCTCACCTCCCCTCCCTCCTTTTTTAATCTCTTCCAATCTTTTTTGAATGACCACAATATCAATGTTTCACATTTCTATGTTAATGCCCTTTGGTTACACACATACACACACTCTCTCTTCAACCTTGATTCTTTCACAAGGTTTATTCACTTGCATTAATGATGCCACATGTCCACACACATGCATGCATGCACACATGCACATGCACGCACTCGTGCACACACACACACACACACACACACACACACACACACACACACACACACACAGAAGCCCCAAGAGAGACACCAAGGAAAAGGGGATTCTACTGCAAGAAAATCTATCTTGTAACATCAACAAGCTTTTATTTCATTCTTTTGATGACCAAAACAAAGAAAATAGCAAATCTTCATGCAGCATCATAGTAGATATCTCCCACGGATTTGATAGAATCAACCATAATCTTCAACATCTTCATAGAATACATCAATAGAACAAATAACATAAAAGAATACACAATTTTTGAATGGAAATCAATCACATAGTACTCATCTTCAATGTCATCATAGTTCTCTCTCTCAATCTCTCATCATATACAGTTACACTATTTTGATAGAATTGACTATCTCTGGCTCTCTCTCTCTCTCTCTCTCTCTCTCTCTCTCTCTCTCTCTCAATAGTACATCATCTCCTCACTACAATACTCTCATAATGACTCTCAATAATCCTTCTTAGGTCATGGATACACCTCCCAAGAGGTATGTCTGATGTGAAGAGGCACCAGAGCCACTACAGTGTCTCTTCATAGCTCACTACTGTCACTGTCACTCTAGTCTTCTCTTCAGTCTTCAGCAGCTGCTTCTTCCATTTATTTTAGCTCTTTCGAACTTAGATTCATCCTTTCCAAAAGTTAGAAAACTTTCCCAAAGTCACACATACACTCTACAGAACACTTACAGAAGATCTATAGAATAGTATAGAACAGGAACAGAGTAGAGACAGAGGAGATACATAGCAGATACAGAGGCTCTACAGAAGGTTTATAGAGGGTCACAGAAGGTCATCATAGAACATCAAATCCTCATAATTCATACTAAAACCATTCCAAACTATCAAAAACTATTCAATAAGCTTTCAAAACATTTCAACCTTCATCAATCATCAATCCATGCTTCATACAGAAGAAAATCAAAACAAAATAGAAGGTATACAGAAGGTATACAGAACCAATCAGAACCTCAATAGAACCTATCAGAACATCACGGAGCTTCATATTTCTACTAAGAATCATCATGAACTTCCAAAACATAATCAATATCATCGAAAAAACTCTCAAATACTTCCATTAACAACCATTCATCACTCTAAATCCATAAAAAATCAATCATTCAGACCTCAAAAACCACAAAAATCAGTCAAAAATTCAATCTTTTTCCACTCTCAACCTATCCCCACATTTAGAAAGGAAGCATCCTCACGTCCTAAGGAAAATAAGAATATAAGTTCACTAAAGAGCTCAATTTTGATCTTCTTCAGTATCTTCAATAATCTCTCCAAACCACGACCCCAACTTATCACCTGTATCTCTAGAAAAGAATACTTCTAAAGGAAAACTTTGTTATTTATTAACACATCTGATAAACAATAAAAAGTCATAACAAATTTGTAAAGGATATAAGAGGTTCTTCTTCATAGGCATGCCATCCACCATCAATAGTTGAAAAGAGCTCTCGAACAAATTATTCAACTAACACGAACTCATCACATACAAATTATTACAACACACACAGAAACACAACCATCTGAATGGCACCTCCAAAAAGATATCTCATTAAGAAGCACAGAAGATACATCCAGGGGTATCAATGAAGATGATCCCTCTTGAAGGCTTGATGATTTCGAAAGTGATCCAGGGATAAAGACTCATCTACAAAGGATTTTGGAGGATTCTGAAGGAATTGAAGGCAGCACATCCTTTCTAGCAAAACAAGGTATCTGCTAGGTAGACAAAAGGCATGAAAATATAGGACATCCAACTTTTGGGAATCAATGTTCACATTGACATTCATACAAAGCTTTGGAATGGCCTTTTGATCGTTATGGGAATGCCTATGCATATATGCTAGATACCAAGCAAAATGAGCTGTCAATCTCACTGAAGGATCTAGAGATTGTGAATATTGGTGAGAAAAATGGAGGTAATTCTGGTATGCTTGACTAGTAGTGGTCCAATCCCTTGGAATTAATGGCCAATTAATCTGTGGTCCTGTGAGAGAATCAGTCGAGCTCCATCCTCTTCTTCTCGGAATCTGTTGATCAAATCCTTTGTACCCACTAACCAACTGAGGGGGTTGAGAAATAGAAGTGGCAGGAGATAGAAATGGAATAAGTAAAAGATGATGAAGAGATGGGTAGACAAAATCATAAAAGGAGGAATAAGTTAAAGGAGTGGTTGAAAATTTAAGTGAATTAGTTAGGAAAGGTGTCAATTGATAAGTAGGAAAAGTAGAAGGTATATGGATAGATGGAGAAGGGCATGGCAGAGAAGGGGAAAAAACTCGATCTTCGATGAAAGAACAATAGGTAAATATAGGAATTTGAGGAAAAACCTAAGGTTGGAAAAGGAGAGGAAAGATAGCTGCTGAGTTGGATTGATAAAGGGAAAGATAAGTATCATAGCGATAGGCCATTTGTTGATAGTACAATAGGCTAGGAATAGAGGGACCTAAAACAGATTGTCGATGGTAGGCATCAAAGAAAGATGAATCAAATGGATGGTTCTTGGAAAGATAAGCTAGGAGATTCACCCTCAATTGGTTAGTGCTCTACACATAAGTAGAAGATGTATTCTGGCATTGGTTCAAGACAACAGAATCAATCATTGAATGCCATGAAGTATCAAGGCAAGTAGCCACTTTAGAAGAATAACATTGGAACATGTCATCTATCCTCAACTCCAAATAGTTGACATATAAGACAGCTTGCAAAACCACATCCCCCACATACCAAGCCAAATCCACATAATTTGAAATCAACAAATCACCTCGTAGATACATGTAAGACAACAACATGGTATCCGTCATCACAGAATCTTCAAAGACCATACGGACAACTTCTGTCAACAAATCAGAAGACCAAGCCCCACTCCAACCATCCTCTGGAAGAGGGAGATCCACCGTTGAAAGCTTCATATAGAAGGCCAACTTCTGCAACAACTGATAGTGGACAAAGAAGGAATGGTCCAAAGGAACATACCCCTGAAAGTGCTCAAATGTAGACCATAACAAATCCATCCAGGACTACAATCTTTCCACTTTATCTTGAAACAACGGACATAATGTGGCCTGTCTCTAGAGAACTACCAAGTCTTGCTGAGATATAGAAGGAATCATAGGAACATTGGGGCTTGGAGGAATGGACCATGATTGTGCCAGTTGATCCTGCATTTGCTTAATCTGGGAAGCTTGGGATTCCAATGTATTATGAGCAGTCTGCAAAGCTGGCAGTTTTGCATCTAAAAGAGTCTGAAACTCTTGAGCTTCTTTGGACATTTTCTCTTTCTCTTCCGAGACTCTAGTGACCTCTGACTAAGCTTCTGCTAACTGTATCTTCAAAGAAGATATTTCTTCTCTCTGGGTCTCAATTATTTGTGTCTATTGCTCCATTTGCTTAAACATATCAACAAGAGTGTCTTTAGCAAATATTAACTCTATGGTTGCCTTATGGAACTGATCTTTGGATTGCATCAATTCTTCATAGAAAGAAGCATATAACTGTTGAACACAGGCTGTCACTGAGAGTTCAATAGAACTCTGGATGTCATTATAAAGGAATGGAATAGCATCTCCTGACACTAAACTGTTCAGTGAAGGAACTGACATTTCCAAAGAACCCTCTCGATGTGCCCTGAATAAATTGTTGCATGTGAGGTAGGGAGGGAGGTTACTTCCAGATGTAGCAAGAACTGTTACTGAAGGAATAACTGGGGGAGTTTTCTCTACTACACGCTTCAAGCACTTCCACTTAATGACCAATGGAGGAGGGGAATCAAGATCCTCTATGTCAATGGGTTCTGAATCTTTTGAAGGTAGAGGAGAAGGGACTAGATCAAATGGAGGAGGAGGTAGCACACCCTTCTTAAGGCCTGAATATGTCAAGAAAGCATATAAATAGGAACCATAAGTGATATTTGTGACATTCCCTCTGGTCACTTTGACAAAATGTTGGTCCATCTTCGTAAGCAAGTAAGTACTCCAATCAATGGCAACCCCTTTTAACACCATCCTGGAAGCTGTGAAGAGCTCTTTGGACAAATAATGAGATGGTATTTTGGCAGGCATAAACTTGTCTTGGAGGAATTGGCAGACTAACTTCCAAAGAGGTCAGTGATCATGGAGAAAGACACTCCTGAAGTGTTAATCACCTTCTTGACATCCAGAACCTCTCTGGTTTGCTTCTGTAACAGCTTGAGAATCTCATCATTGGAGAATAATTGTCTAGTTGTAACAAAGGGATCTCCTTTGTAGGGAAGAGACAAAGCCTTCCCTAACCCTGGGGGTGCCAATACCATGGAAGTTCCATGAACCAGGCCCGATTTCTTACTGTATGATGTAAGAAACTCATCACACAGGGATGGATTGTCTAGAATCAATGGGAGTGAAGCAGCCACAAAAGTTGCAAGTCTTGCTTTCGCGATAGGCTCAAAAGTCAGTAGGGAAGAATAATCCCTACTGATCAACGAGACATACTGGATATGAGGAGGAGCGTGAGGCACCATTCAAATGGAAAACACACACACACCACAAGCATAGACAATCACAAAGAATGCCTGTAAAACAACCAAATAACTATAAAAAAGAAATCGACCAAAAGAAGTACACACACAGACGTAACTAACCAATTGACCACCCCAAACAACCCACATCCTAGAAAAAAATTCGGCATGACCTCTACACATATGCGACCGAAAACTTCATACAATGCAACAAACAGGCACCCAAGACCTTGTATCAGGCAAAAAAAGAAAAAAAACTACAGACTGCACCCATAATCGTATCATAAAGCAAACCATTATACCTTGAAAATCTAATTAGGACCTAACCATAAATTTGACCAACAATGTCAACTTAAAGGACTATACGTGCCCATCCCACAAAGGGTGTTTATTAAACGAGAGAAAAAATGCAGTGAGGGAAAATGGTTTTAATGAAGGGTTCATTTTAAGAAATTATTAACAATGGTTGAAATTTTATTAGGTTATAAACCTTAATAAAAAACGGCGGTTCATTCTTAAAATTTAAATACAATTTATTAGGGTGAAATGGTGCTTAAACGAAACCCGGACTGTGATACCCAGACTGGGATCTCTAAATGCAAATTCATTAATTAGAAATTAATGGTGATGTGGAGCGCTTTTTTGCCAACGTGTGCTTTTTTGTGATGGTTGGCTGGTTCATTTTTTTATTAAATTTAAAGTGTCTCTTAAAAGTGCACGTAGCACATGCAAAGTGAACGAGGGGTTGATTTTAAATTATTAGAAAAATGTGTGTTTAGCGCGAGTGTGCGTGAAAAAGTGGGTGAATAAAGTTCATTTTAACAATTTACTATGATTAAGGGATGGTCAAAATGAATAAATCACAAAAAATAAATACCTGGTAGGGGTGTGTATGCAAAAGATTGAGGGCGCACTGAGTAGTCCCAAATGCAAGAAATCCAGTCAAAAAAGCAAAAACCACTAACTGGAAATAGTGTTTTTATTTTATTTTTATTTTTATTTATTATTATTATTTAATATTTTTATTTTAAAAAAAAATTATAATTTAGGTGTGTTTATATTGTGGATATTGTTTCGTTTTGTTTCTTTGTTTTCGTTCTTTTTTTTCCTTTTTTATTTTTTAAATGATTAAAACAAAATATAGGACACATGAATATGTTGTGAAGTGTAAGGGTGGAATTTCAGCAATCCAACATGTTTCAACAATGTGTTGGAATTTATCCATGATTTTTCAGCTGATTGTTGGAAGTTAAAATGAATTTTCATAAGGTGAGGTACTAAATTTATGGTTTTGGCTTCAAATAATACTTTATCCATTTAGAGAAGCATTTTCAATGAGAAATTATTAGCAAAAGGGGCAAGGGGATTTGTAAAATTTTTTGAAATTTTTATAGAATTATTTTTGAATTTTTACTAAATTTTAATGAATTTTACTCATTTTGCATGTATTTTTGAAAGAATTTTGAAGTTTCGAATTTTTTTTAATTATTTTCTTGAATTCTCACTTTAGAAAATAGTGCAAATGATTTCAGCAATGTTGGAAATTTTTGAGAATTTTTTTTAAATTTTAAATAAATTATAATGAATTTTTGAAGTTTTTTGTAATTTATTTTTATTTTTATGTGTTTTTCAGGTTTTGAAATTAAAAGCCGGTACCCGAGCTGCATGTGAACAGCGGAGGATGACTACGTGTGAACGGCTGATTGCAACACACCACCTCATAAACAAGTCGGAGGCACGTCCTCGCGCGTGAATGCCCGCTAGCCACACGCGTACACACACACACACCGAGAGCGGCCGCACGGTGTGGGAACACGGGAGGGAGACGGGAGTTTTGTTGCGGGTGAAGAGGGTGGTGGGTGGGAAGGGGGGCTAGGGGTAGGTGGGGGTGGGGTAAATAGAGGGAAGGGGGGTGAAAGTAGCAGTGGGGGAAATGGAGGGGGGTAAAAGAAAAAGGTAAGGGGGGCTAAGAATGGGGGGTAGGGTTAAATGTGGGTTTGGGGAAGGGTTAAAGGTGGGGGGGGAAGGTTAAAGAGGTGGGCAGGTAGGAGGGTTGGGGGAGCCCAAAAAGGAGGTGGGTGGGCAGGAGGGTGGTGGGGGCCCAAAAAGGAGGTGGGCGGGCAGGAGGGTGGTGGGGGCCCAAAAGAAAGGACGGGCAGGAGACATCGACGGAGGGCCAAGAAGGGTGGAAGGAGAAGGTGGGAAGCGAGGAGGGTCGAGGAAGGAGGAGGTGGCCGAGGCGGAGGGCGGGAGCCGCAGCGAAGGGAGGGTGGACGGAGGCGTTGGGGAAGGGAGTCGAGGAGGCGCAGGGAAGGAGGCGTTGGGGGAAGGGAGTCGAGGAGGCGCAGGGAAGGAGGGTGCAAGGAGGGTGCAGGGAGGAATTGGATCCAGGCGCGGACACAGGTAAGATGGTTTTCTTTTGTGTTATTTTTATTAATTAAATAAATTTTGATTTTTGTTCATTTTTTAAACATTTTTTTAAATTAACATTTTTTTTGTTTTTTTAAATAACAAAAAATTGTTATGATGGGTAAAAAGGAGCACACCCCCGTCTCGCGCGCAAGCACGGGGAGGGGGTAAAAAAATTTGCATCGGTGGGATCAGACGGGGCGGGGACGGCGACATGCGAGGCAGCGAGGTCACGGTGGCGTCTCGAGACACGTAAAACCAAAAACAGGCGCATTTACGCGCGACATGAGAAACGCAACCCTACTGTAAAAAGGAAGAAAAAGTAATAAAACTCAAACCGCACGTCAGATCGAAAAATCAGAAAAAGGAAAAATGTGGTAGGAGATGAGGGGAAGATTATAGAAAAATGCAACACTAGTTCCGGGGCAAAATCAGGGTGTTCACATGGAAAAAACACAAGAAACAGACCCGAAAATACATACGTGTATTAATACCGAAAAATCGACGCATCGAAACGAAGTGCAGAAAGAAGAAAAAATGCACAAAATAAGGTGTCCAACAACCCTATCATGGCAAAACATAATTCGGATGGAGATAGGACACGTTCACATGGGAAAGACCCCAAAAATAGACCTGAAAATGGACTCGAAAATTAATATGAGAAGAACCAATTGCCGGAACGAAGTGCCATAAATAGAAAAAATGTCCGAGGAAAAGAGATTCACAGGGATACCGCATCAAAACTCAGTTTGGGGAAATTAGGAGGGGTTCACATGGGAAAAACACAAAAAAGACACCCGAAAACACTCAAAAAAATTAATAACTAAAAATACGACAGCCGGAAGAGGGGGAAGGAAAAAGGAAAAAGTGGGGGAAAGGCTGGCAGGACATGGCTATCAAATTAAACTGGAATTCCGGTGAAAATAGGGCATGTTCACATGGAAAATTGTGAAAAATAGGCATGAAAAGGGCCCGAAAACCCGCAAAAATTAATAGCGGAGCAACCGTGCATCGGAATGTCAGGGATTAATAAGAAAAAATATCAGGGGGAAGACATGTTTGGCACATTAGATCAAGGTTACGAAGTAATAAATGAAAGGGAGCTACGGATCGAAGGTTGGGCTCGAGAGCTATGGCGGGAGAGTAAGAGCAAGAAAGGGAGAGACTACAAATGGGAACTCCAACAATCACAATGTATGACCGGGTCTTCCTTTATTCAAACTATCACTAAAAGAATAAAGAATAAAGTGACGGTGATGGGCACCCGCCACCTGCAGTGAGCAGTGGGCGGTGACTGTCAGTGTAGTAATACACGGGCGGCTAGCTGTCAGGGTAGTAATACACAGGTGGCTAGCCAGAGGCGCCTTTACCCCCAACAAGGCAAAGTGCTCTGTAGAGAGGCTTTTCGTGAGCAGATCTGCAGGATTCTAGTTAGTCGAGATCTTGATAAGATCAACAGACTTGTCCTCAACGACCCCACGTATGAAGTGATACCTCACCTCAATGTGTTTCATCTTCGCATGGAAGACCGGATTCTTGGCTAACTAAATAGCACTCATAGAATCCGAATGCAGTGTAGGGATAGCATCAATACCAAGGTGAGCAACTAAATGACCCAACCAAATGGCCTCCTTGCAAGTCTCAGTGGCTGCAACATACTCGGCCTCTGTAGTAGAAAGGGCCGTGCATTTTTGCACCCTGGACATCCAAGAAACAGTACCTGTAGCATAGGTGAATACATAGCCAGAAGTGGACTTCCTACTCTCTGCATGTCCTGCATAATCAGAGTCAGTGTACCCCACAACTCCTGTATCCTGGCTGCCATAGCATATGCATATATCTGCAGTGCCCTTCAGGTACCTCATGATACCCTTCACGGCATCCCAATGCTTCTTGCCAGGTGTAGCCATATAGCATGCCACAACACCAACTGCAAAGGCAATATCTGGACAAGTGGCTATCATGGCATACATAAGACTGCCCGCTGCGGATGCATAGGGAATCTTGGCCATCTCGGCCCTCTACTCATATGTTTGCAGACAATCAGCATGTGATACCTTCACATAAGAAGGGAATGGATAGCCAATAAGCTTTACGTCCTGCATATGGAAGCGCTCAAGGACTTTATGAATGTACTCCCTCTGTGACAAGTAGAGGAGTCCCTAATGCCTGTCGCGTCTAATGCGCATACCAAGTATGTGAGCGGTCTGTCCCAGATCTTTCATCTCAAAGCTCTTCTTGAGCTAAGCCTTAAGAGCATCTAGCTCATCATGAGCTTTCCCTACTATCAGCATATCATCCACATAGAGTACCAAAATCAATAAAGAACCATCACGGGCTTTCTTTGTGTAAATACACGGATCCATAGCACTCCAATTGTAGCCCTCTGATTGCACAAAGGCATCAAACTTATGATACCACTCCCTAGGTGCCTGTTTCAAGCCATAAAGACTTTTCTTCAATTTGCACACTAGGTGCTGCCTACCAGGTTTTGCAAAGCCCTTAGGCTACTCCATATAAATCTCATCATGCAAGTCCCCATGTAAGAAATCCATCTTGACATCCATCTGGTATAAATCCAAGTCAAGCTGAGCAACCAAAGCCAATACTAAGCACAAGGTGGTCATCTTAACCACAGGAGAAAAGACATCATCAAAGACCACACCATGCTCCTGCTTAAAACCCTTTGCTACCAATCTAGTCTTGTATGCCGACTTGGGGTGTCCAGGGGTACTTTTTAGCTTGTACATCTACTTGCATGGCAAAGCCTTCTTGCCCGTAGGCAAGGAAACCAAATCCCAAGTATCATTCTTATGCAGGGAGTCTATCTCAGACTGCATAGCCCTCTCCCAGGAGTGACTGTCACCCCTGCACATAGCCTCATCATAGGTGAAAGGCTCTCCTGCATCTGTAACCAAGACATAATGCATCGAGGGATGAAAATCTATCAGGTGGACGTCTGTCTCTAGTAGACCCGTCTCAGGGCAGGCTCTGTTGCCTGTCCAACACCCTGACCCTGAGCATCTACTGCAGCTGTAGGCTATCCAACTGGCTGTGTGGGAGCTCTCGACTCCTCCTGAAATATGACTCTGCGGATCTCAACAACTCTCTCAGGCTGCCTATGCATTTTGTCTTCATGGAAGACTACATCATGACTGCGGATGAATTTTCGCGCCTACGGATCCCAGAGATGGTAACCCATCTCGCCTGCATCCCCATAACCAAGGAAAATGCATTTGACACTCTTAGGACCCAGCTTACTTCTCTTATCCCAAAATGCCTCACATCCAAAGACACGAAGATGCACATAAGAGGGAGGTTTTCCAGTCCATATCTCCTCTGCAACCTGGAAATCCAAACCACTAGAGGGTGATCTATTTATGACATGCACTGCTGTACTAACTACCTCAGCCCAAAAGCTCTGTGGTAGGCCTGCATGGCTAAGCATACTGCGTACACGCTCCTGGATGGTTCTATTCATCCGCTCAGCCAAACCATTATGGGGGGTGTAGGGGGCGGTCAATTGACGCTTAATACCCCTCTCATCACATAACTGCTCAAAAGTACGTGAGATATACTCACCCCCATTATCTGTCCTTAAGCATTTTAGCCTATACCCAGACTGGTTCTCAACCAATGCAAGCCATATCTGAAACACAGCCAAGACATCGGATTTCGGCTTAATGGGATAAGCCCAAACTTTTCGTGAAAAATCATCTATGAATGTAACAAAATATTTTGCACCACCCATAAACTGACAAGGCATGGGCCCACAGACATCTGAATGTACCAATGCCAACGGCTCACTCATGCGTGGCCTATCAGACTTCTTATGCGTAGACCTAGTCTGCCTGCCATAAAGACAATGCTCACATGAATCAAAACATGCATAATCAAGAGGCGATAAGTACTACAAACCAGAAAGCATTTTCATTCCCTTCAAAGACATATGGCCCAAACGGGCATGCCAAAGAGATACATGTGGGATAGAACCCACAGACAAAATATGATCAAGGGAAGAAGCTGATACAATCAAGGGGTAGAGACTGCCAGCCTTGGCACCTCTCACAATCACAAGTCTACCACGAGTGATCTTCCATGCAGAGTCTCCAAAACATACATGATATCCTGCGCCGTCAAGCTGTCCAGCCGACATGACTCTGCGTGTCAAAGAAGGTACATGGCTTACATCCTGCATAACAAAACTACTACCAGAAGGAAACTGTAGCCTAACATCACCAATGCCCACAATATCAAGAGAGCTGTCATCACCCAAGCTCACAGAACCCGAAACAGTACAGTATGAATGAAACCACTCTCGGCAAGGTGTCACATGAAAGGACGCACTTGAGTCCAAGAGCTAACATTGTGCATAGATAGAGTGTATCTCTGTCATTTGCAAAGCACTAGAAGAAGCTGCTAGGATATAATCATCATCATCAACATTCTCAGGCTGCATAACATTGATCTCTTCAATTTTAACACTGGACTTTGTAGGTACTATGTTGCGATCAGAAGACTTATCCTGCACTTTGTCTTTCCCCTTATCTTTGTACCTTTCATTGCGCAATTCATGGCATTGTGGCCTAATATGGCCCTTTTTCCCACAATGGTGACAAGTAACATCTGCATTCCTACCACGGGATTTGCTACGTGACTTCCCACGAGACTTGGACCAAGATTTCTGAGAATCTCGTCCACAGCCACTACCACTGCCATGCTTTCCATATCCATCATTCCTGCCTCTAACTGTCATAGCATGAGACACACGAGAGGCATCCAAATTCTTACGGTTAACCTCTTCCTGCAGAAGAGCACTCTCAACATCAGATAATTTCAAGGTAGCAGTAGAGGCACATAATGGAGTGCGGAATACATCCCATGACTCATTAAGAGTACCAGACAAGAAAAGATGAGTGACATCCTCTGCAAAAGTGATGTCCTGTGAAGTCAAGTTCTTGAGTATAGCATGGAACTGGCTCAAGTGAGCAAACATAGTCACATTCTCCTTCATGTGCAGATCCATAAGCTGCTTCAGCCAATACATCTGACTTGCTGGACTTTTCTTGTCATAGAGATTTTTGATCTTTTCCCACAACTGCCATGCACTCTGTTCTTCCTCAAAGACATTATAGTGAACCTATTCTATGAGAGACAATACAATAGTGGACTTGCATAACTCATCAAGTTCAAGCCATTCCTCATCTCTAGCATAGTTGCAGGCGGATGCCTGCTTAACCTCAAAGGTTTGATCTGCGATTTTTGCACTAACACCTACCAAATCTGGCTCTTCCAATAAGAGTAATTCGTACCATCAAGCTTAGTGATGTTGAAAATAGCATGATCAGTGGACGAACTCGCCATAATGTAGGCTAGAAGACTTTTAGACAGTTCAAAACTGCTTGTTGTTTACTGTAGAAAATGACCAAAAAATCACCAAAATCGAGGAAAAATGGCAAAGAAAGTAGAATTAAAGCTGCTACCCACCAAGTACTAGTGAAAGTACATCATTTCAAAGTGTTTCAGCATGAAAAATCCATGTCAGCCCCCATACATATATGCTTGCTATAATAAATTTCAGACTTCAGTAAAAGAGAGCTAATAGTGCCAAAATCGGATCCCAAGGCAATCAGATATTGCCAAGACCAAAGCCGGCATCATGCGGGCATAGCATAAGCATATGACGGTCGATAAGCATGAATCCAACACCCAAGTATATCATACAAACATCTGCCAGTGAGTAGGCACACCCCCCATGCAAAGGGGCAAAGTGTTCCTGCCACTACCAAAACTTGACACAAGTAGGTGTCAATTCACAAAGATACGGATCCAAAACTGAGACTTAGCTCATAAGCATATAGTGAACCAAGACATATGATGTATCATCCCAAAAGGTAAGAAGTCCCAAAGTCTCAAGTGTCTGTAACTACTCAATAGCATGTAACGGCTCAATGCATAAAAGTACCACCTGCTCAATGTCTGATAAGCATTCAAGAATGCTCCCACTGGCACAAAAACCGTATGTACGAGCTCAAGAGCTCAAGCCAAGGCAAGACATAGTGCCAATGACATAAGTCCAAGACAATACATCAATAGTATATCCTGAACATGTAGGCGGTAGAGCATCCGTATGTAGCATCCATAACCATGTAAGACATCAAGTACATCCCAAGATACAACTCTGGCAAGTCAATAAATAGCTCAAGTAAGCTCCGAGAATCCAAGGTCAAGCCAAGACCGAGCTCCAGTAGCAATAGGCTCCAAACAATGTAACTAGCATGAAGTAATGGCATAGGCTAAGCATGTCAAGACCGGTCAGACATAAGCAACATACATGCCATAAGTACATCCAAGACAGAGCATCCAAATACTTTCCAAAGTGAGCTCAATCTCAACCAATGATCCCGAATCAAAACCAAGCTCTATGTCGAGCCCCAAGTGTCAATACATCACTATATATGTCTGAAACATAGCCCGAAAAGCATAGGCATAAGTATACATGAGTAAAATGACTTCAGCCCAACTGTGTACAGCAATGATTTATTGTTCAAAACTGAGAATTTCAGCACCAAAATCAGCTCCAAATGGTTGCCAAAAAATAGGCATACATTCCACTAACATCCGGGTATCAAACGGGACCAACCGGGCATCAAATGACAATGCCAAACAAGCTGTAGCATCAAATGTCAGTGTAACACTGTCATAAACTGCCTGTGGACTGTTATGACAACCCCAAAATAGTGTTAAATCAGTCCAAATGCTATGCCAACACATCTACCATCAAAACCAAGCATCAAAGCATGTTCATATGCCCGAAATGGAGCCTTTCCAAGTGCAAATGGAGGGGGAGAGCTACTGTTGTGATTGTCAATGATGAAGACACATATGGGAGGGCTACGTGATTCCGCCAATTGTAAATGCTAGTCCTGGGACTGCAAAAAATGGTGGCCAAGCTTCGAAGGGGTCTGGTTAAAGCCAAGGAAGGCCTCAAACAAGCTCCAGCAAGTCTTGTTCAAAGGCAAGTGAGATATGAAGCAAGGGAGCTTCAATGGTGGCTACCCCAATCTTGTTTACAACCTGTGAGACGTGAGAACTGAAGTAAACCCTGAAGAAAATGATCAAATACCTTTGATGTAATGCCCTGAAGGTACCCAACAATGCCGGGAAGGTGCTCGGGAAGCCGGGGAGTGACGAGAGCTCGAAGGAGTCGGATATGGCTACCGGGAAGGAGACCCAATGCAAGTAGGGAGTCGATGGGATGTTGAGAATGCCACGAACCAAGCTCAAGAGTTGGAAAGCAAAGCTCTGATACCAGTTGAAAGGGAGCTACGGATTGAAGGTTGGACTTGAGAGCTATGGCAGGAGAGTAAGAGTAAGAAAGGGAGAGACTAGAAATGGGGAACTCCAACAGTCACAATGTGTGACCGGGCCTTCCTTTATTCAATCTGTCACTAAAAGAATAAAGAATAAAGTGACGGTGACGGGCGCCCGCCACTGTAGTGTGCAGTGTTGAGATATCGAGCTCCACTCGTGATATGCCAGGGTGACCGTTGTGTATTTATGTCACCGACTTGTCAGTTGCAGACGCGGTTGGTACACCACCCATGAATAATAGCTACATGATAGCTATCCTTATCTACTCTAGTTCGTGGCTCAGTTAGTATGCCACCTTAGTTAGTTGAGTTTGGTTTGAGACCCATATATAGGGTTCTTCTATTTCTTTGTACTAGAGTTCTTTTTTGGCTTCCACAACTAAGAAGAGGAAAACTGTTTTCAACCTCCACCCTTGTGTATTCCCCCATTGTGCAAGCAAGAAAGCTACAAGTGAGACTCCTTCCTTCTCTCCCACAATCTTGACATGGTAACAGAGCCTTGTTCGTGGTAAGGAGCTCAAGAAAGCAAGCCAAGCTCGCGGTGTTCTGGTAAGAGGAGCAATGTTGCTTTCATTTTCTGTTTTGGGAGTAGATCTCTACAGGTAGTACAGCCGGAAAGTGCAGGAGTGCATTGTCTCAGGTTGAGACGCCCTTCGCGGTGAAGCAAGAGGGCAGTATATGCTGCGGGAAAGGGCTTTAGCCTTAGCGACCTTGTTTTTTTTATTGAGGCCATTTCAGGGCCTGTTTTGGAGGCGAAAGTTTTCTGCACGCACTCAGGACAAGGCCTGTTTTATGCTGTGCGACCACTGTTCTACAGGTCGGTGAAAAGTTACCACAGAAATTGCATCGTATGCTTGTGTGCAGAGACATTGGGAGTTACAGAATCATCCTTGGTTCCTGTTTATGCAAAATCGTCACTAGGAAGTGACTGTGTGGTCAAATACCACCTTCGCCAGTTTTGCAGATTTGCCCTTGTGAGGGTGGTTGTGTTTTTTGCAGTGACAGAATTTTTTGCAGTATTCTGTAATGGCGTCTGATTCTCTTTCACAGATTGTCACTGAAAAGCTTGACAAGAACAACTTCCAAGCATGGAAGTTTAGAATGATGAATTTCCTTATGGGAAAAGGATATTGGGAATTTGTTGCAGGAAATGAAGAAGAACCAGTTCTTCCTGACATTCCCAATCAACAGCAAATGCAGGCATTTAAAGAATGGCATGAGAGAGCCAGGAAAGTTATGTACTGACTGTCTATCAGCATTTCAGACTCTATGATTGTGCATATTCAAGATGCAAGTACGCCAAAGGAGGCATGGGATACTTTGTCAAAAATGTATAGCACAAATACGCAAGCCAGGAAAATGCAGCTCAAGCAAGAGTTGCACAATGTGCAAAGAGAAAATATGAGCATCAACGACTACCACATGAAGGTGAAGAAGATTGCAGATGCACTTGCTTCCATTGGGTCGCCAGTGGAAGATGACGATTTAGTTTCTGTGACCTTGAATGGTCTAGGAAATGATTATGCACAGTTTCGGACATCCATTTCAATTCGTGAAAGATTTCTTGACTTTGAGGAGTTGATTGCTCTTCTAATTTCTGAGGAGCAGAGAAATGGTGGTGCATCTTCTTCAGGAGGAACTTCAAAAGAAGCTGTCTTCTACTCAAATGCTAGAAGAGGTAGAGGCAGAGGTAGAGGAGGCCGATTTGGAGGCCGTGGCAGAAATCAGAATATGCAACAAACTCAAGAAAATCAATCCTATGCAGGAGGACGTGGTAACTCTAGAGGCAGGGGGAGCCAAAGAGGTCGTGGTGGATGGCAAAGAGGCCAAAATGCAAACAGTAATGTTGAATGCTACTACTGTGATAAAATGGGTCATATGGCTAAAGACTGCTATAAAAAGCAGAATGACATCATGAATGGAAAACTGCAACAAGGGAATTATGCATCTTCTAGTAGACAGGGTGATGACAGAAATGAGCACTTGTTTATGGTGCAGCACATGAACAATTCTGTGACAAGTGCAGAAGGAAGCAATGATGTATGGTATGTTGACTCAGGTGCATCAAACCACATGATAGGTCATGCAGAATGGATGGAGGATGCAAGGAAAATGGAAAAACTAGGATTTGTGGAGACTGGTGATGATACTGCACATCCTATTGTGCAGATTGGAAAAATTCCTTTGTCTATGCAGGATGGGAAAAAGAAATACCTGTCCGATGTATTTCATGTTCCCAATATCACCAAGAATCTTGTTTCTATTAGTCAAATGGTTGAGCAGGGCTTGCAGGTCAGATTTAATCCTCATGGATGCTTTGTTGAGGATATGAAAAATAAAGGTCGCTTGATAGCAAAAGGAGCAATACGTAGTTGAACCAAGCAGAGACTAGACAT
>NW_028229737.1:0-100964 GCF_053477565.2 Lygodium microphyllum | reverse complement strand
GTGATGATGATAGTGAAAATAGTTCAAATTCAGAAAATGATGCCAGTGATTCTGATAGTGAGACTTCTCGTAGGAAGAAACACAAGAAGAGGAAGGAAAAGTCAAGATCAATCAAGTCCATAAGGAAGAAAACCAAAGACAGGAATGAAAGAAAAGCAGAGGAGACTAAAATAGATAGAAAGATCAAGCAGAAGCTGAAGGATTTAGGTCTTTCAGACACTAAGAGGAAAGAAAAGTATTGTGAGATATGCCAAAGAAATGGCCATGAAACAAGGACATGCTGGTACAATCCTAATGTTAGGATGCCACAGCAGATGCCAATGGGGCAGCCTAGGCTTAGGGCTTTGCAGCTCGTTGCTGTAAATCAGGTTATGACTGACACGGTGCCTCAAAGACCTTTCAGGGAATCTGGCAGAATACAGGCAAGACAACCTTGGGGAAATTTAAGAACACAACAGCAAACTACTCAAATGGGAGCATGCCATTATTATGGAGGTCAAGGACACATTGTGGGACCAAACTATGAACTTTGGGCAAGGCATAGGACTAAGAGAGAAATGCTAGTAGCAAGGAACCACAATGATGGGAGACCTGTAGGAGCATCTCATCTACAGCATCCACCTGCCCCAGTTGCAGCAATCCTAATAGAGTTACCTGATCACAATGAGGAATGGCCAGTCCCTGCTAATACAGGAGCTGTTAGTGGTAGGGAAATACAGCAAGAAGAGGTTCAAGAAGGTCATGAGAGGGGGTCAGGTAACTTAAATGGTGCAAGTATGCATATTCAGTGTGATTGTTTTAATTGCATTAAAGTTGAGGATTGTCCTGATGAATCTATGGTATTAGCGATTACTAGAAGCCAAGCAAGCTGGAAGCTTGATTGGCAGGAACAAGAGGAATCCAAGAGAAAGGTGACAAAGCAGGTAAAAAAACTACAGAAAATTGCAGAGAAATACACATTTGAAGATCCTGAGGATCAGGCAGAGTCAGGAACACTATTTCCTGATGATCAGGATCAGTCTCCTGAAGATAAAGAATCAAGAAAATTTCAGGAGGGAGGTTCAGCAGAGCTATTTCAGGCTCTAGCAAAGTGTTCCTTGCAACTAACATTGGAGCAGATCTTGGGTTTGATCCCAGGGTTCAAGGAGAAGTTACTCCTAAAGATCAGGGAAAAGCAGCAGGAGGTTATTGAAAGTACATCAGTTCAGGATCAAGTACTTCCTGACTGTCAAGCAGTTATACCAACTCAAAAGGAGGTGGTAGATTATCAAGTGCCTACTATTCAAGTTGAATATCAAGGGAAGAAGTTTGATGATGTCCTGTTGGATGGGGGTTCTGGAGTTAATATCCTTTCTAAACATACATATTTAGCAACTAAGCAAGAAGAGTTGCTACCAGCCCCATTTCAGGTTAGGATGGCAGACCAGAGGAGGTTACAACCTCTCGAAATTCTCAAGAAGAAAGAAATTCAAGTTGCTGGTCTGAAGTTCAGGGTAAGCTTTGTGGTATTAAGAATGTCAGAGATTGGAGATTCTTACAAGATGCTGTTGGGAAGACCGTGGTTTAAGTTGGCTAAATTTAAGTAGGATTGGGGGAATGATTATGTCTGTATACCACGGGGATTGAAAGAAATCGGATTATCAACCATTAATAAGGTAAACTTGAAGAGTTCTTCTCGACCTGTGGTAGCTCAGACTATTAATTTGGCTGATCAAGTGGAAGATGATGAGGAGGAAATGTTTCTTCAAGCAAATCGTTCTGTAGTTTCAGTGTTTGAAATTGATGTGGATAATATTATTCAGAAGTATCAAGATTCTTCAATATCTACGAGCTATAAAGTTCGGGACCATTCAATGGTTCAACATGCAGGAGGAAACCAGTTAGGACAGCAACCTAAAGCATTTCCTGAAAGTCACAAATAGCCTGATGTTCAGGAGAACTCAGGAAATGAAACTTATAACAGGATTCAGGATCAGGGCAGTAGTTATCCTGAAGAATTTCAGCCAGAGAAACTTGGAAATCAGCCTAAGGATGTGGATAAATGTAGGGACAGTCCTAAAGTATTTGATGAAGAGGGACAAAAAGCAATCATTCAGGCTGAGTTGAGATATGAGCACACCTTGAGAACATCTGCAAGGGTGGTAGAAGATGAGGTGCAGGAAGTCAATTTGGATCTTGAGGGGAAGGTTACACTCCTTAATTGCAGTATCTTTGTGGAACAAGAGTTCAAGCAAAACCTTGTTCAGTTGTGCAAAGAGTTTCAGGATATCTTTGCTTGGGATTACACATATATGAAGGGTTTTGATCCAGCTATTTGTCAACATAGAATAAATCTTAAAAAAGATGCCAAGCCAATTGTTCAGAAAAGATATAGGATGAATCCCAATTATGCCAAGCAGGTCAAGGAAGAAATTGACAAGCTTCTGAGGGTGGGATTCATCAAAGCAGTCAATGAGCTCACTTGGTTATCCCCTATAGTGGTGGTGTCTAGAAAGAATGGAAAGATTCGGGTTTGTGTGGATTATAGGAAATTGAATGCAGCTACTATTACTGATCCTTTTTCTATTCCTTTTACTGATTCTCTTCTTGATGATGTGGCTGGTCATGAAATGTATAGTTTTCTGGATGGTTTTTCAGGCTACAATCAAATAAGGATGCATTCGGAAGATATGGATAAGACAGCCTTCATTACTGAATGGGGAGCATATGTTAGTACGGTCATGAATTTTGGATTGAAGAATGGGCCTCTTGAGTTTCAGGGAGCTGCTCATAAGACCTTTGGGCCGTATTTGACAACTTTTATGAGGGTGTTTATTGATGATTTCTGTGTTTTTGGCAGCACTAAAGATCATCTTCAACATCTTAAGTTATGTTTTGAGAGATGCAAAAAATTTGGCATGTCCTTAAATCCATTCAAATCAGTATTTGCAGCAAAGAGAGGAGTGCTATTAGGCCATATTCTCTCTGAGGAGGGTATGAGCATAGATCCAAGAAAGATTGCAGTTGTTGAGAAAGCTAAAGCTCCATCCAATGTGCAGGAAGTTATGAGATTTGTCGGGAAAGTGGAGTGGAATAGCAGGTACTTGAGGTATCTATCTCATATATGTGCTCCTCTTACTAATTTAACCAAAAAGGGGATGCAGTTTGTCTGGAGGGAAGATCATGATAATGTCTTTGGTATTCTCAAGAAAATGCTTGTTGTAGCTTCTATATTGCAGCCTCCTGCATGGGATTTACCTTTCCATATTTTTGTTGATGCTTTTGATCTTGCTGTGGGAGCTGTTTTGATGCAAGATAAGGTGCCTGGATGGTATAGACCTATTTACTATGCAAGTCGGAGATTGAGTACTGCTGAAAAGAATCATTCAATAACGGAAAGAGAAGCACTTGGTATGGTGTACTCAGTTCAGAAATTTAGACATTACTTGCTTGGGAATTAGGTTATATTTCATGTGGATCATCACGCACTGTTGTTCCTGATCAATAAACCTCAGTTAACAGGCAGACTTGCTAGATGGATGTTGCTATTGCAGGAATTTGATTTCAGGGTTATTCATACTCCTGGGAAAAAGCATGCTGTAGTTGATTATCTTAGGAGATTGGACAATGATGATATGGAAGCATGTAATGTTTGCGTAAACATTTTTTTAAAGGATAATACAAATTTTTTATATATTCCCCTCCCCAGCCGACTGATGTGCTGGAAGGGGAGGGGAATAGCAAGGAAACAGAAGCTCCTCGGTGGGAGCTCACGGATGTAGAGTGCCATGCCTCTCGCCATGTCGAGAGGGAGGATTCCCCCCTGCTCTCCCCTATTAAACCAAGGGGGAAGGTCGCCCACAAGCAGGGGGAGCAGGCTGCTGCCATGTATGGGAGGAATTTTGCCTGCACCATTTGAAGGTTGGAGAGGGGGATGCACTCGCTGCGCTGGCCGCCTGGGCAGAGGAACACGACGCCATCGAAGGAGTGAGGAGCTATTGCCACCTGACTCTGCCGTCCGCTGCCGGTCCTCCCAGCACACCACCTATCCATCACGCTGCCAACCTTAAGCTTCCCCCCCCCCCCCCCCCCCACATGGGAAAGCTTTTAGAAGCGTCCTGGGGGGGGAAGCTTCCAAAGGGCTTGATAAGCCCCCCTTCATTCCCCTCTTCTTGTGGGTTTTAAAACCCTTTGTATTATTACCCCCATATTTTAAGCCCCCTCTCCCATGGGTGGTCTCGGTTGGCCGGGAACTTTTCTCAAATCGCGATGGACAGCAAGAGGATCGTCAAAGAACATGAACAACTAAAGCGTTGACCTAGAGTTAAAAGTGAACCCGATTTATGTTGTTTTAGGGGAACGGAATGGGACTATGCCTTATGGCAAAGAGGTTGAGCTTTGCATCCCTCTCATTTCCCATTCTCCTTGAACCAAGTGCAGCCTGAATCCGCTTCGGACCTGGCGTTTCTGTGTAAAGTAGTTCGCTTGGGTCCGACACTAGTTGCTGTTAGGAAATGACCAATAAGGAAAACTCTAATTCAGGTCGATCCTAAGTGGGAACGGCCAGAATACTTCCGCTACGTGGCAGACGCGGAAAGCCCTAGATCGCAAACCCCGTAACATTCCATGGGAGTGCCGGGCGGAACTTTCTAGACATCCTTTCCGATGGACTACTAAGACATGTCCTGGAATGATACTAGCGGATACGTTACAGTTGGTATCGGAGCCGACCAACAACGGAATTGTTTTTATGAAATCTTAATAAGATGAAGTAAAGAAAATGTTGCTGTCCAAACATTTCCTTACCTTCAATGCTGTCTTGCATAATTACGAATCGTGGAACAAGTTCTTGGTATTTCGAGTCATGTTTAAGACTGCAATGCATTCTCCGCATTATAGACAAAGGGTTGGGATGATGAAGATCCTGGAGCAGATCTATAATCCATCACCTTTGTACATGGAACGAAGATGGACGGGTGCTTCAGGAATCTACTATATAGCTGCCCACCGGTTTGCTTACCTACAAACCAACTTAAAGAGGATCAAGTGGTTGGAAGACCTGAAAGTCGTGAAGCTGTTCATTTTTGTAGAAGCTCACGTAAACTCAACTTTACATATTCGAGGTCGAAGGGTTGAGATGAACTCATATCTATATGAGGAAGTAACCCGTATAATCCCCGCCGACAGGATTAAAGTGTTGGGCTGCCATGAGAATTATGGATTCCAATGGAAAGGGTATCCTGAACTTCCAATGACTTACCGATTCCTGAAGATCCATGACCCGAAACCTTACTATTATACAGTTCCTGCAGATAAATGTAATACAATGTTGTTCTCCCCAAACTAAATGTAACAGTTGGCGTATCAGGAAAAAGGTGATAATGGTTCCAAGGGAATGAAAACGGGGTTTAAGCACGGGTATATAAAAAAAAGGGCTTTTTAAAGATCAAACACGGGGGTGAGAGGGGAAAATTTTAACACCAGGGGGGAAAAAGGGTGTGTAAAAAAAAAGGGGCACGAGGGAGGAAATTGGGTTCCAATGGGAAGGGCTTAAGGGCTCCACGGGAAGGGGGGCTTAGAGGAGGCCCCCTTAGAAGCTTCTCAAGAAGCTTCTGAGAAGCTTCTGTGGGCTCAAGGCCACATGGAGGGAAGGGGAGTCACTTAAGGTAGCGGATGGCACTTCCCAGGTGGCAAGAAATGGAGACGGCAGTGGCGGCATACTCTGGCTTCAGGCGGCGACAGCTGGCGCAGCGTTTCGCCACTCTCCACTCCACGACGGTAGTACCATGGTAGCTCCCACAGTCGGGTCACGGACTAAAACGGCAGTGTGTACTTTCTTCTCTCCCTCTGTTAGCCTCGCAACTCTCCTTTTAGCCTCTCCACCACTTCAGCTCTATCCCCCTCCCTCTAGCAGCAACGTCCTCTCTGGTGAAATAGGGGAGGGGAGGGGAGATCCTCCCTCTCCATCGTGCCAATATGCATGGCACTCACACTCCCGCGTGCTCCCACTGAGGAGCTTCCCCATAGTTTCTATTCCCCTCCCCTTCCAGCACGATTGTTGGGGGGGGGGGGATTGAAAAAAAAATTTGCATTATCCTCAATATTATCCTTATGACCTTCTCCCAAGAGGAGGTTCATACAAGGATGTGCACGTTTCTTTAAACCCTTGGTCTCGTTTCTACCAATGAACATTAGGATACATCGAGTAAAAGGTCGCACTATCCATATATTCAATGTCGGCATCGTCATTGCGTGAGACTCACGAGTATATAATATTTTTCAACAGGAAATATTACATTCTCTCCCCCTTGGAGGAATCGAGATGTCCTCATCTCGAGATAAACTGGGGATATTGATGGTTGAGAGTACTTTCATCTATCCAAGTGGCATCCTCCTTATGATAATCTTTCCACTGGGCGAGGTATTCCCTCAAGGTTCTTGATCTCAGTTGTCTCTCCCTAACATCTAAGATCATGTCAGGCCTTAGTTCAAGGACTCCTTGACTAGGTATTACAACCTGTTGATCGTCAAGTACATGGTTAGGATTAGGTACATATTTTTCCAATAGGCTGATATGGAATACATTGTGAACCTTTAGGTTCTTAGGAAGTTGCAATTTATAAGCATTGGGTCCTAGGAATTTGAGGATTTTTTATGGCCCACAATACCTTGGACTTAGCTTCTTGCAATCTCCTAAGGATAGAGAACTCTTTTTAGGGCGTACGCGAATGAAGACCATATCTCCTTCTTCGAAGACTCTTTCTTGATGCTTCAAATCCGTGTATGCCTTCTGTCTATCCTTGGCCGCTTGGATGTCCTGTCTTATTGACTTTATTTGGTCATCCATCTCTTCCAACATCTGCCTTGACGCTTCAACCCTTAGGGTTGGATCAGAAAAGTTTAGGGGACTTCGACAGTCATGACCATACAATGCTTGGAAAGGGGTCATCTGAATGCTCTGCTGGTAAGAAGCATTGTAGGCAAATTCAACCAAAGGCAAGTATTGAATCCACCTCTTCGGCTCTCGACAGCAGTATGCCCTAAGTATATCCTCGATGACTTGATTTACTCGCTCTGTTTGGCCATCCGTTTGGGGATGGTAGGTGGTGATAAAATAGAGTTGAGTCCCAATAGCTTCAAAGATAGCCCTCTAGAAGTGTGATGTGAAGAGAGAATCGCGATCGCTAATGATTCTTCTGGGTAAACCATGTAGCTTGAATATCTCTTTGATAAACAATCTTGCAATTTCTGTAGCTTTATAGCTTGTCTTTACTGGAATAAGGTGTGCAACCTTGGTAAGCATGTCAACCACAACCATGATGGAGTTGTATCCTCCCTGGACTTGGGGTAAGCCTACAAAAAAATCCATACTGATGAATTCCCATTTCATTTGGGGGATGTCAAGCGGTTGCAGTTTCCCAGGCATCATGACATGTTCAGCTTTGATGCGTTGGCAAGACAAACACTCAGTGACATATTTGAGAACGTCACCTTTGAGCCTCTCCCAATGGTAGCTCTTCCTTACTGCATTAAGAGTCTTAGCATAGCCAGGATGTCCTGTGAAAGGGGAATCATGAGCTTCCCACATTATCTTCTGCTTAAGTGACTAGCTTGCTGGTATACATAGCCTTGTTCTGTAGTAGACAAGTCCATTATCAATGGAAAATTCTTAATACTTAGCTTGCAACTTTTGATTCTGATCCTTGATAGAGATCTCCTTTAACATTGATTGGTAGGCCAAATCATGGCATGCTTCCTCTCTAGCTAACTCAAGTATAGGGTTGTTTGGCATAGATATTTTTGTAGCTAGAGATCTGGCCGTTGATGGATTCTGCAAGATTAGGGAATTTAGGAATGCCTTGCGACTAAGTGCATCGGCAACTACATTCTCTTTCCCTGGTCGGTACTTGATTTCAAAGTCATATTCCTCCAATACTTCAATCCACCGACATTGCCTTATGTTGAGCTCGTTCTGGGTAAAGATCCATTTGAGACTCTTATGGTCGGTTACTAGAGTAAACTTGTTACCCAACAGGTAGTGTCTCCAAAGCTTTAGAGCATGGATGATAGCTAGTAATTCCAGATCATGCGTAGCATAATTCTTTTCATGGCTCTTCAATTTCCTTGAAGAGTATGCTACTGGATGACCTTCCTGCATAAGTACACACCCCAAGGCAAGAATGCTAGCATCAGTTACTACCTCGAACTCCTTATTGAGGTTTGGAAGTTTTAGAATAGGTGCTGATACCAAACTTTGCTTCAATCTGTCAAAGCTATTTTGTTCGGGAGTTGACCATGCAATGGAAGTTTGCTTCTTCAGTAAGTCCGTCGGAGGTGCTGCAATCAAAGCATAGTTTTTGATGAGGACCCTATACCATCCTGTCAATCCAAGAAAGCTACATATCTCTTTGACAGATACTGGTATTGGCCACTCAAGCACATCTTTGACCTTGGCTGGGTCCACTGATATTCCTTCTGATGATACTATGAATCCTAGATATTCAATCTGACGCTTGAAGAATGCACACTTCTTCATTTTAGCATATAGCTTATGCGACCTCATTGTCTCAAGGACAATTCGAAGTTGGGGTTCATGATCTTTTTCCTATTTAGAATAGACTAAAGTGTCATCGAAGAAGACAAGCACAAAATCATCAAGATATGGCCTAAAGATATCTTGCATTAACCTATTGAAGGTGGCAGGTGCATTCGTAAGCCCGAATGACATAACTAGGAACTCAAAGTGCCCATATCTTGTATTGAAGGCCGTCTTTGGGATATCTTCTTCCTTGATCCTTATCTGATAGTAACCTGACCTGAGATCAATCTTGGAGAAGATCTTCGCACCCTGAAGACGATCAAGAAGCTCATCTATTCTAGGAATAGGATACTTGTTCTTGACTGTTGATTGATTCAACCCTCGGTAATCAATACATAGTCGAAGTGTCCCATCTTTCTTTTTCTGGAATAGTACTGGAGCTCCCCACGGTGAATTGCTAGGCCGGATGTAGCCCTGATCTAATAGTTGCTTGAGTTGTTCCTTCAGCTCAATTGCTTCTGGTATGGACATTCTATAAGGTCTCTTGGCGATTGGCGCAGCTCCAGGTACTAACCTAATCTCATGATTCACTTCTCTTTGAGGCGGAAGTTTGGTCAACTCTTCAGGGAATACGCCCGCGTATTCCTTTAGCCAAGAAGGTCCTTCATGAGACTCTTGCTTTTGATCTAATTTGTTGAGTTTGATCAAGTAAACAGGTAATCCTTTTCTGACTCCTTTTATGATCCGAGATACTTTGGCCAATTGGATTCTTGGCACTCCTGCCTCACCTTGAGTTGTGACTCCCCAGAGAGCTGGTGGAGAGAGGATTGGGCCTGGCCAACAAAGTTGAAAGATGGGAAAAAAGGGACGTGTATAGCATGTTGGGAATGGACAAAGTACTGGTCCACACCAACAATGGCATCATCTTGGCTGATATCGTTGACCCCCAAGTCCAGCTATAGGACAAAATGGTGCATACCTTGTTTTCCAGCCAAATGTATAATGCATTGATGAGTAGAATCAATGTGCTGATGCTTGAAAGCATCGCAACCAAATCCTTTGATGAAGTAAACTTGAACAGCATTGTGCAAAAGACCATTGAGACTTCAACTAAGGCAATGGCCACAAGTGGAAGACCAGTGGGTGTAGAGTTCCCAGCCTCCAAGGCAAGGAAGATGTCATCATCTAAGGCCTCAACTATTGGATTTGGAGGGGTCTTGATAGCCATCATCAAAGAGGCATTGGGAGAGGCACAAGATGGTGAAGGAGTTGGCAAGACACCAAACAGGTCCCCTCTCCACCACAAGTAGGAAAAGTCCAGTGAAAGAACCATGAGTGATGAAGAACAACAACAAGAGACATTATCTAGACACAAAAGGGCCAAGAAGTCAAAGAAGGGGACCCCCCAAATGAGAGCAGAAGAGGAGAAAAGGAAGAAAGAAAGAGTTGATTGCCTCAAGGTCCAAAGGGAATCCAAGGAGGTAGAAGAAGAAAGAAAGAGAAAATCAGACAAAAAGGCGAAGGATCTTAGAGGGAGAGAAGAAGAAGACATAGCCAAGGCCATTCGCCAGAGAGGAGCCACTAGCTTCCATGAGCCCGCATGGAGAAGAACGCCCGAGGAGAAGCTCCCAAGTGCCAAAAATCATGCCATCCCTAATGGCAGAGAGCAAGGGCAAGGGTTTAATTTACTCCATTTCACTTGTCCTAGTGCCTACCACCCCAATCTTTCTCCACCCATTCAAGGCACTTCTACGATAGTAGATGCCTGTAACCTTATGGCTTGGGTGTAGTTTCTCATCAATAAAGAGATAAATGAAGGTGCAAGTGGAGGAACCTGAGTGACAAGAACAAAGAGACCAACAGATTGCAGATGAGAAATTGCAACAAGATCTTAAGAGAGAGAGGGTAGAAGCATCCACAATGACTATGCCTACATCATTTTTGTCATCTACAAATTATGACGATTACATTAAGGAACTCCTTTCCCAACTAAAGAAAGAAAAGGAGGAAAAGAAGATGGTTGTGGCCAAGCTAGAAGTAGATAAAGATGCATTAATGGCTTTACAACTTGAGAAAACCTACCAAGTAGTTGTGTATCAATGTGAAATAAGTGAGCTAAAGGGAGAGCTCAGGGCTAAGGAGGAGCAAGAGGACAACTAGCGAAGAAAACTTGAAGATGAGAATTAGGAACTGATGGGACTTCAAAGGGAGTACAAGCTCCTAATATTGCAACAAGAAGAGCTGCAAGGATAGATGAAAAGGGTCCAAGATGCCATGGAGGAGCTTGTAGTTGGCGGAGAAGAAGAGAGGGCCCAAAGGTACCAAGAAAACATGGACAAGTTGGACAAGAGGGTGGATGTGAAGCTAGAATATCAGAAAATATTAGAAAGAGAAATTGAGGAACGAGAGCGGAGGATAAGGGCCTTAGCCCAAAGGCATAATGAAATCTTGGAAGAGATGAAAATAAGAGCAGATGAATGGGTGGGTAGGAGTGAAGGAAGGGTGAGAGACTTAGCAAGCCGGCTAGCCCTTGCAAAAGGTGACAAGGTGTTAGCAAAAAGTAGGGCAAAGGAGGCTGCACAAATAAGTTTGGAAGCCCAACAACGTGCTTTCCTCAACACTCTCTTCGACACCACACAATCTAAAGATGAGAAGTCCATTGAATCATTAAGGAGAAAGTTGGAGATTACTCATAGGGATCTAAGACACAAGCTGCACATCAAAGCACCAATAGCAGGGCCCAAGAAAGTAGAGTCACAAGAGCACGGGGGAGAGGAGATGCAAAGGCCGACTGAAGAAGCAGGGTTAAGCTTTGAAATGGGGCTACAAGACGAGGAGTTAGTCCCACAACCTCCCTCTCCACCAAAACTTGAAGTATAGCAGGAGGAGGTAGACAACACTATTGATAGAAAATCATAGATCAAAAGGAAGAGAACAAACATGCTAGGACCAAGCATGGAGGAGGCTGAAAGCTCAACTAGCAATGGCCCCAAAAGTGCCCATCCCTCCAAGAGAAGACTGTTTCCCAGTGGATTGGAACACAAAATCCATAGTATGGGAGTGGGAGGAGAGTGTTTGTGAGCCCTTCAACTTTAATTTCTGATTCCTCACTACATTGAGCAGAGTTCTATCAATAAAGGTGGTGTAAGAGGTGATTAATGTAGGAAAAAGGCTAGGAGACAAGTGGGTGACGTTGAAAGAGAGAAGAATCCCACCTTATGGGGAACAGAGAATCCTAACTACTGGGAGAACAAGGTCATGGAAGTGCCCAGAATGGTGAGGGCTACGAGTGCCAATCATGATGGAGAAGGTGCATCTAGGGGGATGACAACATGGATGCATGGAGGTCATTCTTCAACACCTGACCCTTCAAGAGAAATAACCCCACCTACATGGCATATCCTAGAAGGGTAGGAGTGGACTTCAATCTAGACATCCATGGTCAATATGACTTCCCAAAAATTTACAATGTCAATGCCATTAAGCCGGAGGGATCACTCATATTCTCTGAGAAGGACTTGTATGTCTCCATTGATAACTTCCTCACTAAATTCAGCTCTTGCCCAGACCCTGCCTTCCTGAAAACTTGTATTTGCCTTAGGTTCCTTAGAATATTATTAAGGCAAGACCCTACTCCCAAGAATACCGCCTCCTTCTACTCTTTTTTGATCTCAATGCTGGCATAAATAGTTGTGCAATGGCTAGGCTAATGTGTTGAAGAGTCAAGCTCATAGTCCTTGGTCAGTTGTCTACCTTAGTTGAATATGGTTAAGTCATACTGACTTAACCATGGTTAGATCTAGGTTACTTGTTTGTTTGCATGAGTGTGTAGCACTACAGTTGATTGGTTTGTGTTGAAGATAATGGATTGAATAGAGAGCATGTGTGCTACCCTTATGGCCTAAGCCTTTGTCCATCTCTCTCTCTTTGATTTGTCACATGGTATCAGAGCAGCTGGAAGCCCTGACAGAAGAAGCCATAGGTGAGCCAGTCAAGAGCTTCAACCCAGAGATGGGTACCACACCATTATTAACCCTCTTCTGGTCCTACAAATTTGTAGTGGCCATAGCTTGAATGGAAGCACCAAGTAGTAGGGATGTAAAGCCAAGTTGGGCCATGGCAGACACCATCTTTTTTGTCTTCTATCTCATGGAGAGATGTTCCAATGAACAAGAAATGATTACAAGCAGGGGAAACACATAAGTTGTCTTCAAGCAAAGGGATTGGCCATCCTATGCAAAGGACATGGCAATTTGGGGAGTTGTCCATGAGTCTTCAGCCAGCCACACCGTTGTGCGAGTAATCCTCTGAATTGAGAGAAGTATACGTTATGGTGCAACAATTGGCTGAAGACATGCTGACTGACGTAGAGTCGACGAGAAGGGAGATGAGATAGTTGCTTATGGGTTTCCAGATGCTGCTATCGAACAAAGGCATGCAAAAGGTAGCATCACATATATTGTCCCTGCATCCACTATCATTTTTTTTTCTTCTTCAACAGGTGTTTTGACATCAATTCCAACAGCCGTTCGACATTAGTCTCTACATTCAAAAGGTATGATGATGATGATGCCATTGTACAAACGGAATTGCCTCAATGTATTGTCAATCTTTAGGATCATCAAAGTATAATTACATCTATTGCTACTAGTCACTACCATGGCTTGGTGTATGCTGAGAGCTTCGATATCTTTCTTACTTGGAAAGGCAATCATGGACAACAATAAAATGCAAATAAGGATTGTCATGATTATGGCAAATACGGGCATGTAGCTAAGGATTGCTACAAGAAGTAGAATGATCAAAGAGAAAGAGGGAGGCAATATGGTAATTATCCTTCTTCTAGTGGTATGCAAGAAGATGACAGGTTGTTTGCTATGCAACATGTAAAGAAAGGGTTGCCTACACAAGGCAAAGCAGATGATGTATGGTTTATAGACTCAGGGGCATCTAACCACATGACTCCTCATGGAGAGTGGTTTGACACATTGGTAGAAGGTGCTCATGGATATGTTTGCACAGGGGATGATACACAGCATGACATTATGCATACATGTACTATTCCCTTGATAATGCATGGTGATAGGAAAAAGAGTCTCTATGATGTATTACATATACCCTCCATAACCAAAAACTTACTTTCTGTGGGACAAATGGCTGAACAGAATCTACAACTTAGATTCAATAGATATGGATGCTACATTGAAGAGGATGGTCAAGGATGCAAACTCATTGCTAAATGCAAAATAAATGGTAGCATGTTTACATTGGATACAAAAGTTCCAACATTAAATGCTGCTATGTACTCACATGACAATGCTGCAATAAGAGACATTGATATATGGCATAAAAGGATTGGTCATGTAAATGTTCAAAAGCTGAAGAATATGTAGCATAAGAAAGTTGTAATTGGACTCCCTAAGTTCAAGCATGTGGAATTGGGACATGTATGTCAGTCATGTCAATTTGGGAAGCAATCAAGGCTTCCATTTACGAGGCATGTAATCACTACTACTAGGCCATTACAGCTTGTACATTCTGATGTATGGGGACCCTCATAGAACGCATCTCTTAGGGGATCACATTACTATGCGTCATTCATAGATGACTATAGTAGGTACACATGGTTATATGTGCTGAAGCACAAGAGTGATGTCATGGATGCTTTTTAGGACTTCAAGAGACATATGGAGAAAGAATTGGCTTGCTACATCTCATGATTGAGATCTAATAGTGGTGGAGAATATGTTTCTAAAGACTTTGATTACTTCTTGGAAGTGCATGGGATAAAAAGGCAATTGGCATGCAAGTACACACCATAACAAAATGGTGTGGTGGAAAGAAGAAATGGGGTGATCATGGAATTTTGGCTAGAGCTAAGTTGAATGATAAGAGCCTACCAAATGCATATTGAACAAAGGCTGTAATGACTACTGTGTATGTCATGAATTGTACACCAACAAGAGGGATACATGAGGTGACTCCTCATAAGAGGCTTTGTGGGATAAAGCTGGGCATTAGCCATCTTAAGGTTTTTGGATGCTTGGCATATGTACATGTTCCAAATGAAAAGAGAAATAAGATTGATCCAAAGGCAGAAAATACCATCTTTATTGGGTATGCACAAGATAGGAAAGCATACAAATGCTACAATCCTTCTACTCATGACACAATGTTGTCAAGAGATGTAGTATTTGATGAGCTGAAATCATGGCATGAGAAGAAGACCATCTTGATGGATGATGATGTTTGTCAGGAGACTTATGTACATGTAGGTACAAATGAGAGTGCTGAAATTTTTGGGCCTTCTAAAGATGCTACGACATCTGTTAGTCCTTGGACAGGTAGATTGAGAACTTCAACATCTTTGTCCACTAACATGGGTATGTCAATGAGGGGGAAAAATGTAGATAAAGGCAAAGGCAAACTTGATATTGTTACATGGCCACTCGCTTATGGTTATGATTCACTTAGCACTGATAGCTTGGATAGTGAGTTTGGTATTCCATCAAGTGTGACTCCTGGTGTGAGACATAGATATGTACCACCTCATGAGAGAGGAGAGTCTCATACTGCACCTTAGTTGAGGAGATCAGAAAGAGTTAGGAAGCCGATGGGGATAGGCTTACATACAATGGATGTACAGTGAGGCACTATGCATGTATGGAAAAAGTCACTAGCTTCAAGGAACCCACAAAGTTTTCTGAAGCTATTTTGGATGATCATTGGTGTAAGGCAATGGGTGAGCTGAAAATGACACTTGGGATTTGGTTGATTTGCCTAAAGGAAAAATGTCAATTGGTTGCAAATGGGTATACAAAGTGAAGTGCAAATCAGATGGCACATTGGAAAGATACAAGGCAAGACTTGTGGCAAAAGGGTATAACTCAATATTAGTGAGTTTGAGAATCTCCCAATTTCCATTTTTTGAATACTAAAAAGGTGGCACCTGGATAACATGCCCATAAGTTTCTCAAAACCATATGAAGTGACCTATCATTGAAAAGCACTTAAAAATGGAATCTATTGAGCTATAGAGTGCTTGATTTGGAGTTATAGTGTTCAAGTTATGACAAATCCAAAGATTTGACCACGTGTCCCAAACCTATGGGAAATTCCCATATTCCCCTATATGGTGTTGTATGCACAACAATATGGTCTTGATTATGAGGAAACATTTAGCCGCATTGCTAAATGTCAACTATGAGGACAATGTGCTTTGGTAGCATCTAAAGGATGGAGTATGTATCAAATGAATGTGAAGAATGTTTTTCTCAATGGTGATTTGGTTGAGGAAGTATACATGGATCAACCCACAGGCTATGTACGTCCAAATTTTCCTACACAAGTGTGTAGATTGAAGAAAGCATTATATGGGTTGAAGCAACCACCTAGAGCTTGGAATGCTAAGATAAGTGCATGCTTACAGAAACTTGGTTTCACTATGGGCAAGGCTAATTATAGCCTATTTACAAAGAAGACAAGGGTTGGTTATGTGATATTAGTCATCTATGTGGATGACTTGATCAATACAGGTGATGATGTCACAGGAATTGGATAGATCAAGGAAATGTTACATGTTGAATTTCAAGTCAAACATTTGGGAGAACTGAAGTATTTCCTTGGGATTGACGTTGTCTCTACACCTCATGGTACTTGGTTGTTGCAGAAGCAGTATGCACAAGACATGTTAACCAAGTATGGTATGTTGGATTGTAAGTCTTTGAGCACTCCATTGGAGAAAAATGTTAAGCTACTTGCATATGTTGGACATGAGATTGACAATGTCACTATGTATAGATAAATGGTGGGTAGCCTAATTTATCTTACCATTACTAGACCGAATCTTAGCTATTCAGTTGGACTGATTAGCCAGTTCATGCAGAAGCCTATACTCCCCACTTGGATGCAGTGAGGAGGATCTTGAGATATGTGAATGCTACATCAAATTATGGTCTACTCTATGAGCATGGTAAGCCTTTGGAGCTTACAGGATATATAGATGCTGACTGGGCAGGAAGTACCTATGATAGAAGATCTACTAGTAGGTATGCATTTTCCCCTGGTAGTAGTATGGTCAGCTGGAGCAGTAATAAGAAGCAACCTACAGTTGCACTCTCTAGTACTAAGGCAGAGTATGGAGGCGCTACATTAGTTGCAATGAGGCAGCATGGCTTATGAAGTTTCTTGATGATTTGGGCATGCAGGAAGTCAAGCCTGTCACACTCTATTGTGACAACATGAGTAGTGTGCCCCTAGCTAGTAATCATGTCTATCATGCTAGGACTAAGCACATTGAGGTAGACTATCACTTTATTAGAGAAAAAGTGATTGTAGGTGACATTGATTTGGTCCATGTGAGGACAAAAGATCAAGTTGCAAATATCTTTACCAAGTCATTAGGTAAAGATAAGTTTGTGTATTTCAGAGAGCTACTTGGAGTGAAGTACCCCACTTGAGCTTGAGGGGGAGTGGTACTTCCTATCCATTCTCTTATTGTGGCTTAGACTTCGTAGTTTTTGGGCCTATGGCTGTTCTCAGGTTTTCTTGATTCCATCTTGAACTCAGGTGTGGATTTATCTTCACACCTGGTTATATTCTTAGAAATAGCAAGGTTTATGTATCCTAATGTCAACTATACTATTGCAAGTGTATTACAATGTGGCTTCCATACATTCCTTTTGGGGATTTATCATCTCAACCATTAATTTGGTGAGGAGGATTCTTCCCCGCACTTGAACTTCTTGTCGATCTTTTGGGTTGAACGTCTGGACTAGAACTTAATGGCATATATTTCATCAAGGCCAATTTGCCTACTATCCATCCTACCACTTGGTAGGAGACTCTCTCTTATTCTGCCCATGAAGGACTTGTGGGTTTTAATGCCACTTCCTTGTAAGTTTTTTCAAACTGGGTTACTATGTTGACATCTGGCTCTTGTAGCTCTTTGATTTCCAATGTGTTGGCTTTGGGCATGATTGTCAAGGCCTTGCTCTTATTTTTTCTATGCATCATATGCCTGATCTTGGAGACATTCTCATCTCCAGTGTGCTTCCTACATATAGAAGAAAAAATGTTTAGAAAATGGCTAAAAATTTCTTCGATCTCTTCCTCCCCTACCATGCATGGCATGACTGCCAGCGGGTTGCTAGTACTCTTGATTTGTGTAAGCTACTATGGACATCTTTGCGTGATTGGTTGACATGGAATTCTATTGGCCGGGACTGGTGGTGGGATGCACTAGTACCTTGCCATCCTTCGGGGCGAAAAACCATTTTATAGCGGTCATTGTACCAATAATAGTCCTTGTTGTGAGTAACCATATTACAAATGTCACACCACTGCTAATTCAGGTTGCATTCTACCTAGACATAGATTATTGCACTATTTACACCATATTTTCTTAGCTTTGTTTTTTTCGAGTGTCCTCCAAGAGTTTCTTTGCCTTCTTTCTTCTTGGACTTGTTGGGTTTTTTCTCCTCCTCATCCTCGGAGTCATCTCCATCCCTTACTGTTAGCTTCTGCCTCTCTAGATTGGAATTAGAGTCCAAATCACTAGTGTCATCATCCTGGTTCTTTTGGGTTGAGTTTATGGATTTCTTTCATTTTTTGAACTTTTCTTTCAACAAAAACTATTCCAATCTAAGGGATTTCTTGTAAAAATAAACTATGCTATTGCCACACAACTAATCAGAGGCAAAAGCTTTTCAAATTGGCTTGTTGAAGCCTTGAATATATAAAAGCTTTTCAAATTGGCTTGTTGAAGCCTTGAATATATAGGGTGTTTAATAATTCGTCTCGAGGTTGGGTATTTGGGTCAATTCTACTTGTTAGGATTGTGAACTTGACTATGTAAGCCTACACTAATTTATCTCTTTGCTTAAGGATATGGAGCCATTCAAACTTCTATGTATCTATTTGGTTGGGTTGAAATCTATTTCAGAATGCAATCAATGCGGCATTCCAAGTGGGCCATCCATATTCTAACACTAGTTAGGATGCAACCTTTTTTCACTTCGAAGATTCAAATACAATGTATTTACTATATCAAACTAGCAGATGAAAGCATCAAGTTCCACATGAGAAGATCTAGAGAGCTTTTGGAATGGGATGTTAATTTGGTAGGCCATTCAATTAAGAACTAAAAATTGGGAAGGGGGTATAAGTGGGATAACAATTGGATAAGAAAAAGCAAAGAAACAACCTGCTACTTTAATGGAGTAGTAGGAGTGATTGGTGGGAGTGTGGATTTGCTTCCATTTCAAGGAGTGGGGGGTGAACAACACTTTTGCAACAACAACTGAGGGGACTATAACATATGTGATGCATCATCATTGAGGATAGAGAGAGCCTTAGGAGATGGTGTCATTGGGCACTATTCAGCCCTAGGATTGTTGTGCTTGGTGAAGAGCCAGAACTATATCAAACAGACCTTATGAGCACATACATATGCATTCAACTTAGTGTGGAAAAAAAATGATCATGGTTGCGATGTATAATCAGGTCCAAGAATCATTGCCATAGGGTAGAATGCAATCATACTCAGAGAGTTGGGAGTCGAGAGTTGGCATAGGTGGACATTGATATCCTACTCTACATTTAGCATCCACAATACTAAACTTAAAATCGTCAAAAAAATGGAGACAAAGACAAAGTACTTAAACAAAGCTCCCAAGTGTATATTGCTATATGAAACCAATACAACATTCTCAACAGAGATGGAAATGATAGTAATTGGGTACACAGGTATAATCATTGAAGAAATATTATCATCTCATAGACTTAGAGGCAATAATTAATAAAAAAGGAGATGTCAGTAATATTGCCAATACTCGTATCTCAAGATATACAAAAGGGGAGGGACAACTTTTCTACTATCGTAGCACTTAGGATGTTAGTCAAAGGATTGGTTGAAAGACCCAATAGGCACACAACAAACACACAAATGAATCCAGAAAGACGAATGAATAGGTAAACCCCTTGCTTGGGCAAGTTTCTTCCTTGTATAGGTAGCAGCCAACTACATTATTCTCTCTGCCCATGTGCGATGTCGATGGTCATAATTGTTGTTGTACCTATTTGCTCATTAATGCACCCATGGTCGCCTTCCAGATTTGAAAGGCATCAAACTTCAATTGTGTCAACATTACATTGATATTGAACCCAATGTTAGACCTATACAACAACATCGACTACACACCAATCCAAATTATACGAAAAATGTATATGCTAAATTTACTAAATTATTAGATGTGGGATTTATATATCCTATCATATACAATGATTGGGCTTCACCTATAGTTATTGTACTTAAAGAAGAATTCCAATAAAAATACATATGTGTAATTATCGAGCATTGAATATGCATACTTGTAAATATCATTTTTCTTTGTCCTTCTTAAATCAAATTCTAGATAGAGTGACAAGACACCAATTATATTATTTTATGGATGGGTTTAGTAGCCATAATTGAGTCCTAATTAAACCAAAAGATCTACCTAAAACCACTTTCACCATCATAGAGTAGGGAACTTAGCCTACAAGGTAATGCCATTACAGGCGGTTATATAATGCTTTAGCTACTTTTCAAAGAGAAATGATGGAAATCTTTCAAGATTTTTAAATTAAATGGATGGAAGTCTTCTTGGATGACTTTTGTGTGCATGGCAATGATGATAATATGGTTGATTGTTTAGAAGAGGTGTTCCAATGTTGTGAGAGTACATGAGTTTCTCTAAAACTTGGAAAATGTGTATTTGGGATACCACATGGTATACTATTAACACATGTAGTTTTTAGTGATGGCATTGTAATGGCTATGGCAAAACTTCAATAAATTGTTAATCTTTCTTCACCCCAAACCTTGAAGCAATCATGCAAGTTTCTTGGTCATCTAAATTTTTATCGATACTTTATTGGATCATTTCTAGTACTTGCTTTACATTTAATAGCTCTACTTAGAAAGAACCAATTGAAATTCAATGTGCCAAGATACCTTTGCAAAACTAAATGTTAAGTTGGTTGAAGGCCCAATTTTGGTCCCACTTGATTGGACTAAAGAGTTCTATATTCATGTTGATGCTTTTATGGATATAGTGGGAGTTGTTCATTGCCAAGCAGATAATAAGAATGTACATCATTTGATTTACTATGCTAGTCAAAATCTTAGTGATGGAGAGAAAAATTACACCACAATTGAGAAATAATGCTTATCGCTGGTGTCTCCCATTACTAAGTTTTGATATTGCTTACTAGGCACCAAGTTTGTTTTCTATGTGGATCATAAAGTATTGAAGTACTTGCTAAATAAATCTGAACTTAGTGGTCAAGTTAGGAGATGGATGCTCCTTTTTTAGGAATTTTATTTGGAAGTAATTGCTTGTGTTCGTCGATCACATGTCCTTATAACCATATGGCTCGATTAATTACTTAGATGGTATATAGAAGGATGTAGATGATGAGTTACTCAATGTTCAATTGTTTGAAGTTCATGTATCACAATACCTTGGTATGTTGATATTCCTAATTTTCTTAGTACAACTAAATATCCACCAATAGAAAATAGATATGAACATCATATTTTATTACAATCATGATCATACGTTTTGATGTTAGGATATCTCTATAAGTATTTTTCTCATGAGAAATTGATCAAAGGTGCATTTGAGAAGATGAGGTATCAGACATCTTAACTATGTTACATGATGAACCCTAGTGGGGGATATTTTGTAGGTGATTTGATAGCAAAGAAAGTTATATTTGCTAGTTATTGGTGGCCTACATTATATAAGGATGCATATGAATATTATCCAAATTGTGATAAATGTCAATGTATTGGGAGACCGGGACTAATGCTCTAAAATGCCTTTAATCCCTATATAAAAAATTATACCTTTTGAGAAGTGGGTTATAGATTTTATCGATCCCATTGATCCACCTATATACTATTTTTCTAATAGATACATTTGATATGTATTGATTATGTAACCAAATGGGTGAAAGCTAAAGCACTTAAGGTAGATCGTGTTATAGATGTCGCTTTGTTTCTTTATGAAAAATATTATTACTTGCTTTGACTATCCCTTGGAATTGGTTAGTTCCTACTTTGCTTGTGTTGCAATAGCTAATCACCTTGGAGAGAGGGAATCTCTTACTACTTAGTTGTGTAAATTAGTTAAGCTTGATAAAGATCATAAGTTTGCCTTGTAGCGTATCAAATCATGTTATAAATGAAGAAAAGCCTTGCATGATAGATGCTAGAAGCTTGTGGATTAAGATCAATGATTTAGTTTTGTTGTATGATAGCCATTACTATAAATTTCTAAGGAAAATTCATATCTCATGGCTAGTTTCAATGAGGTTTATGACAATGGTTTAGTGGATATTTGCAACTTAGAGAAAGTACATGAATCATTTCGAGTCAATGGACTTCACTTGCAACCTTTTATGAATTAATTGAGAAGTGTGAGTTGAATAATGTTGGTAAATAGATATTATGTTTTTTTGCTTATTCTAGTGTTTTATTTTTTCTTTTTTAGGGGGGATTCTTAATGGGTTGCAGGTATTGATATATTGTGGATGGATGCTCTTTGCCCTCATCTTGATGCTAACAATGTTGATCCTGGACCTTACAGTATTCCTTGATTTTAGATGCATGACATGTTTGTGTATGCTCTGAGGGGGGGTGAGGCTTGTTATGGCACTTCCTTGTTGTTATTTCATGCTTACAATATTATCCACCATTTGTAGGCCTTGTTAGTGCTATCTTTATGTCCCTGCATAGCTCTTGTGTTGGCACCACCACCCTTATTTTTTATGCTATGGTACCACTACCATGCAGAAGGCTAGAAGTTTCACTTATCAACTCCACAACTATGATAGTATCTTTTTGCCCAAGCATGGACTAGTTAAGTATAGGATAGATAGAGAGTAGTAGTCGCTTTTCAAATATCAAGTTGTTGTGCACCATCTCACTCTATCATATCTTGACCTTTAGCTAGATGATAGTTTTCCCTATTGGGACTATATTTGTTAATACATGAATGTGCGATCAAGGGTTGCTCCTTGAGATGTTTACCACTAGCACCTATGCCTTATTATGATGATGCAGCCTTGATTCTGCTCTATGAGATGATGGAGATTTTTACTGATGTGCATGATAGCAGGTCTATGAAATTTGATGTGCTTGCACACTCAAGTCTATTCAAGAGCATCATGACTCTTGTAGTTTAGCTGCTATGTTTGACTTTGATAGCATAAATGATTTTGGATTGAGACTATTATTTTTTTAAAGAGGATTTAAGAGAGTGTGAATACTTTTTTGTTTTCTTAGTTTATTTTATTTGAATTTTGGTTTGCTTGATTTTCATTTTTTTTAAAACTACAAAAGTAGCATAAATAATAGAACATGCCGACATTCTAACTTAAATTTTTCTTTTATTTTATGCTTTTCACACATTACATTAGTTACTTTTCACTTAGTTAGGTAGTTAAATACACACACGATTGGGTTTATCTTTCGATGCAAGGTTTCTTTTTGGTTAGACATGGGGAATAACATGTTATGATGTTCTATCTCTAAGGTGTATCCCTACGTTGCTTTGTTTTGTACTTTTTGTTAATGAACTTTTTGTTTTTACTTGTTTCATTTTGCTATGCTGAGAATATTGTACTTATGAGTGTTAAGCTCCAAAGAGAGGAGGTTTTGACTCATAGGTGATGGTGTACTTACCAATTTGGATTGGCTGACTAGAAATCCACTAGACTATATCCGTTATGACCTTGTTTCATTTCTTGCTAGGATTCATTGGGTGTAACAAGGATTCTCTCCATTAAATTTTGACTGGTTTGTATGTGATGAGGTTACATTTATTGAGTCTTGTGAGATTAGCCTAGATGTTAGTTGATTAGCTAGTATAGCTCTAAGTTTCTCAAGGAGGATTATTGAGCTAAAATGTTTCTAGGTTCAACATTAACTAGTGACTGCATAAGTACAATATGTTCTTTTAAAAAAAAGACTTGAAAAAAAAACAAAAAAAGAAAAACAATTTCCCTTACATGAAAAAAAAAACTCAAAAGAAGATATCTATCACCTTTGAGGTCTTGGTAGGTAGTAGGGATTTCCTTGACGGGTGCCCTACGTCTGATGCCTTATATCTCTTTGGGGTGGGACCTTTTGAGCATGGCTAAAAGTAAGTCTTTAACAAAAAAGAAAAGAAATCCATTACTAAAATATAAATCCTTTGATAAATGGAGATAGAGTTACAGTACTACTTATGTTATACATCTCATACTCTGTTAGTAGCTAGATACATTGTCATTACTTCATGGAGGGTTAGCAACTTTGCCCTAGAGACTCTATCTTGTAATGCATACAAGCTTATTTTATTGAGTTTATTTGTGGATATCCGAAAGGAGAGTAGCATTGCATTTTTTTGTTTCAAGAGGTTATTTGTTACCTAGCAACTCTTATGGTTTTCCTTTTGGTTGGATTCTTACTTAGGAAGTGTAATATCATCATGCTCGTTGATGGGCAAGGTGATTCTTGAACTAGTTACTTGCCACATTAAGTTAGTTTTCAGTATATAAGGAACTAAATATTCTTTGTTAGCATGTACTCATTTACTTTGTGTTCATTGCAAGGTGGTTGTAGATGTTGTTGTGCTCACAGGGATGCTCATAGCTTGGAGGGAGAGAGTATTTTTTCAAATTTCTCATTGTCGTCTATGAAGACTTGATGGATCATGCACCCACTGGAGCAACTCTTGAAGCAAGGAGCAGTTTTCTATTCGCTAGTTCACTAGGGCTCACTAAACTAGTGAGGGAGGAATGATAACTGGTTATCTAAGCCATTTTTACAATATTTTTCAAGCAAACTAGATGGTTTCAATTATGTATTACATAATATTTTTCATAAAACTTAATTAAAAATTAAGTTGCAAAGTCATATTTGATGGTGCTAATATGTAGTTAGAAATAGAGGAGTTTGGGATATTTTAGGTAAGAATTTTTAGAGATAAAAAACTAGTAAGTGATAGAATGTAAATATAGGATGAAATTTTTAGTGGATGTGGGCAAAAGTTGAGAAGAAAAAAAGTTCGGGTAGAATTTAGTGTGTATGCATAGAATTTGAGTCAAGAAGTTGTGGGAGGGGTTAGAAATAGGCTAGAAATGTGGAAGGGTGCCAAGGGAAACATATTCACATGTGAAAGTTGTAAAATTTGAAAATGGGGATAATCAAGAAGTTGGAGAGGGATTTCTTATGAAGGAGGACTTACTCAAGAGAGAAAAGAGACCAAGAATATGGACACCATCTTCATGGGAGCATGTTGATAATTTGTTATAGCATTTGCTTTAGATTTCTTTATCTATGGGATGCAATTGATCACTTCTTCTATCCTCTTTCATCCTATTATGTTCTTGAAGCCTATTTCTTCACGTAAACGCAGCAATTTATAGCAATATTAAGGAAGGATTAGCAAATATTGGTCGACAGTGGAGAAGATGAAGGAGAATCAAGATTGCTAGATATAGAAGGAGAGGAGTACCCACCATCATTATCAAATGCAGCCTATGATTTGCTTTCTTAAAATTAAACGGGTATTCTTCTTTTAGTTGAAATGGAAGTGAAATCTTAAGTTTGAATGGAAAATGATGTTAAAAAGACTGATCTTTTGATTTTTGAGAGTGAAATAAGTAGAACAAAGTTTAATTATTGCATTATATGAATTAAAATAAAGAAAAATGACTAAAATAGATCAAAAGCTATATTTTTTAGTTTTAATTAATGAATATTAAGACATTTGAGTATTATTAAAAAAATTAAGATAAAATAGAGCTAAAATACATCAAAATCAATCTAGAAATAAAATCTTACACTTAAATGTTGCATATATTGAAAGTTATAATCATTTTAGTACTTAAAATGGTAGGTTTTAAACAAAAATTAAGGATAATTAAAAAGATTAAAGAGATATTAATAGTAATATGTTACAAAGAGTTGAAATATGGTAATAAAAACTTGCTTGTGAGGCTTTAGTCACTATTGAGTTCTAATTATAGAGATATATAATTTTTAAGGTTTAAAATGACAATTTTTAGGCAAAAATGAGAGCGTAATTATGAAAATTCAATTTTCATTCATGATGAATTTCTAGTTATGAGGGTTTGGAGTTTTATGAGTTAGAGTAATTATTCTCAATATTTCTATTTTTCTAGGCCAAAATGAGAAAATAATTTATAAGTCAACATAAGGAAGGAATTTATGAGAAGTATAAAAAGGGGCTATAGTTCATTGTGAAATTAGAATACACGTTGTATTTTCATAATAATTGGATTTTTTTAATGGATAGTTTTTTTGTAAAATTACATTTAGGGTAAAAATGATAATTAGTGGATATTAGATATTATAACAAGGTATTAATAAATATGAAGGTTGCATTAGAGATTATATGCTAAGTACAATCTTTGATTTAAATATTGGAAATATTGGACTTGAAATGTTGGTGGTTTTAATTAAAAATTTGAGAGTCAAGGTATGTAACTAAAGAGTTTCAAGTGGTTAAAATGGATATGCTGAGTTAAGTTTGGGTTGAACTACATATGTGTAATTAGGCTATTGTTTTCATGATTAATTAGAGACCATTAGGACTCTTTTAGTCCACCTCTATTTTTTAATTAGCACAATGGATTTGCACATATTCATTTTTCTCATTTATTTGGGGGTCTCTTAGGGGGCCATCAAGTGGCTATAGCCAAAATAGGGGAATATCTCGATCCTAAACAACAATTGGCCACAATATATCAGATCAAGGATAGGGTAAAAGCAATATAGAAGGAATTACCAATTGAAATGAGTTTGGAGACCTTTTGTTTGTCTAGACCCATACTTCGCAGACATATATTGTTGAGTCAACCTTTGAACCTTGGCAAGTCTACCACCAAACCACTCAATTTTGGCCTCGGGTAATTCACTATATATATACCCTCTATATCACATGCATTCAAGGTTTATTTATAAATATCCTTATATGTGAATTTTCCCTTAATAAAACATAACTCTTTTCTATTCAATATGTAAATAACCCCTTTATATGGCACCCTTTTTGTATGTAAAAAATGTGTAGAGATATTATTTTAAAAGCCCCTTATGTTGAGCCCACGTTATACATACCTCCATGAAATTTTGGCCAACATATGCGAGAGAAAGAGGTTACAACTCTAAATGATATATTTATGACTGACCTCCCCCAAATTTCGGCCAACATATGCAAGAGTAAGAGGTTACAACTCTAAATGATGTAAGGCATCAGAGCTCCCAATATCAAGAAATAGAACCTGGCCTAATCGTCACATTTACAAATGTCTTGATTCTACTTGAAGTCTTGATGAAAGAAAGCCCTACTGTATGGCATGCATTCAAGGATTTGACGAATATGAGTCTTGGGGATCAACACCTTTTGGAAAGGGTAGAACATCATGCTATCCTCTTGATGGAAGATCTTAGAGACTCTATCATCAAATGAGCAATCATCGATATGGGAACTAGAGCTAGCAAAGTCAACATATAAGGTGTGTTGAAGGACTCGCTAGTCAAGATTATTAGAGTACAATTTTTTATTAACTTTGTGATGATGACAAGAGAAAACTATGATCTATTGCTTGGCCATCCTTGGGTGCACAATGTATGACCTATTGAGCATTAGGGCAATGATTTAGCCTTTCTAGGGAATAAGAAGGATATAGTATGCATCAAAATGGAGACTTGGAAAATGTCTCTAGTTAATCTTGATGCAACATTTGGCATGCTACATAGAGATACTAATTGCTCTCCTACCCAATAAATTTTCAAAAGGTATGTATCATGCCCTAACGATGAGCAAGATTGAATACACAATATACTTGCCACTCTAGAATTACCATTCACATAGAAATGGAGAAATGATAAAAGTATGAATGCCTAAGTAAGTAAGGGGCATGAGAACCCATTGTTCAAATGCACTCAAAGGACATGAAGGAATGAGTAGGACAACAATCAATAAGAATTTGAAAGGTTTTGGCTTGGTGCTCTCTAGGCACTTGAAGGATGATAATTACCATTCGACCTCTTAATTATTGATGGATGTGTGGATAGTGCATGCCTCTAACTCCTCATAGATGGTAGGATTCTCTTTTTCACAAGCTCAACCACCCATCCCTCATGCTAGTTCCCATCCTCTCCCTTGATTGTTGAATTTTTTGCTCACTAAATTGTTATGAGGAGGATTGGTATTGGTTGTTTGAATGGGACATTGGGCTCCAAAGTAGCTGGTTGGTTGCTAAAGCAATAAGGTTGGATCCCTTGATGGCATTTACAGGGAGAGGGTTGTTCTTGGTGTTGGGTTAATGGTTAGGGCCATAATTAACAAGTTTCGAGTGACTCCAATTTTGATTTCCCAATTGAATATTAACCTTTATTAGATAAATCCATAGTTTAGGAACTATGGGGTATGCCCAAAAATTCCTTCTGGGAAGGGAATCCATTAGGGGGTGAACTCGGGGTGAACTCATAGTACAGTATCCTTGAGGTCAGAGGGTCCCATAGCCTTTAGTTACCCATTTAGTGGTATATTTAGGCATTTTGATAGAAGTAAGATCCTTGCTATGTCATTATAATTTTTGGGGCATACTTTAGGAGGGGAACAAAATGGGAATACTAACCCTCCATGGTTAAACCTTTCTACATTAAGCTAAAAAAATTGTCCATTTTATGGATTTGATATGCTAGGGATAGATATCTTCCTTAGATAGTTACTTTAATCTATTCTTAGATTTGGGATGTCTCAGCAATAGCTTTATCATGACACCATTTTTTCCACCATAGACGAGAGCTTCTTTGATGAGATGCACTTGGGTGATCATTAGCTCGATTGACCATGCTTGTCCTAATCATGAAAAATTAGTCTTTCATTTGATCGATCCATCGTTCAACATTACTCCTTGGGGGTAACAGAGGAGTGATTTAGATCACACACCAGCAAAGGATACTTACAAGTCGTATGACTTGGTTTCGTTTGGTTACCGATGGACCCGCAACCTGCATGTAGCAAATTTCATGTAGAAGACTAGACTGCCCATCCCCTATTGATTCGAGAAAAATGAGAATCGAAATTTGGCCCTTTTGACTGAAAAGGTTAAGCATGATAATTGATCATTTTATTTGAAATCAATAGAAACTAAGGTGTCTTTGGATTTTGGGCAATGATAGATTCAAGTAGGCAAACTTAATTTTGTAGAATCTTCTTTTCCTATTGATCGGCCAAGGAAATTGGTAGTGGGGGTACCTAAAATATTTAATTGAACTTTAGATGAGATTATTCACACCATCAAAAGATCAATGTTTATTATATTAATGTGTACATCATGCCATTTTAAGAAAAGAGCTTTTTGAGACATTGGATAAGGTTTTTAGTTGTGGAACTTGGCCACAAGTATTTCTTTATATACAAGCGGTTTCTCATGATCTATAAGAAGTCGATAGTGATTTGGTTATTTAGGGAATCCCTTGATAATGTAATCATTTTGTTTTTGTCTACTTAGGTGAGTTATTCTATTAGGAGGTAAGACATCAATTACTCAATCATAGATATATCGATTTGATAGATACTTTGATTTTTTATAGTTATAATAGTTTTGACTCATGGATCTTCAAACAAAAATACATTGATAAGTTTGAGTTACTTTATCCATCTAATTCTTTCAAGATATCTTTGAAGCTAGGCTCCCCTCTCAACATCATAAAGTGATAGACATTCTATCGAGTCCATCGTGTCTCTATATAATTTCTAGGAAGGCAATAAAGACTCTCCAAGATCTTCATAGAGTCTTCTTGCCAAGTATAATCCAATGAGTAGAAGGTATATTGATATATAGTGTGAAAGACTAGGAAATTATACCAAAGTTCACCTTGAATCTATATATGATAAAATAGGTTAATTTAACATGATTATATATATGTTAGAGACATACCAACTTAGTTTAAGGAAGAAAACCAACTATTTTCTTCCATTATTTATTTACAAGGGCTTTAATTCTACTCAAAAGCCACACGATATACAAAATAAATCGTGGAACTCTTGAAGGGAGATAGTCTCATATTTGGGTACCTTACTCAAAATATCTAATGCTAGATATTTGACAAGGATATTGGGGAATCCCTGCACATGATAACCAAAAGAGTAGGATCTATGGGCAAAAACAATTTAGTTGGGTCGTATGACCTGAATAATCCTATTATACACCCACTAGCCGTGGGTCATAGCCTCACTCTCATGATATTGCATAGGACCAAGAGGACTTGGATAGAAGGTAAAAGGTCAAACTATGTTGAGCCTCTCAACCCAATGGACCCTTCATAGCTTGCACTTGAGGTTGCTAGTATAATCAATGTGTATGTAGTAGTTGGTAGAAGTTTGGTATCAACCCATATATTATATCCACTTACAAGATTGAAAGAATTGGTAGTGGGGTAGAACAAAGATCCAATCCATCACTCGGAACACAAGCTCTTGCAAGGGTAGGCTACATTATGAGCCTACCTAATATACTAAGAGGAAACGTCAAATGAAAGTCCTCTTACACAAGATATCAAGTATAAGAGCATGTCTTAATCTCTTTTTATTTAGTAGATTTAGATATTTATTTTTTGTATAGCTTTTCACATTCTTTAAGATGCCCATAACTTATTTGAAAATAGTCCCCTTATTAAAGAGTATAAGTCATAATTTTTGGTTCACATCCAACATCCAACATCATAATTTTTGGTTCACATCCAACATCATAACTCAAGTTTTGCCCTCAAATAGTTATGCAAATCAAACTTCCTATTATCCTCCTGAACATAGTAGGGTCTTCTATCTCATTTCCAACATTTATACTCAACTTTACATTTTTCTCTAATTTGTGAGGTGCTCGCCAAGCTTATTCCAAGGTGCCCCTTTTTGTAGTCCATCAATAGGTTTTCCAAATGACGTCGCACGACGCTCCCTGGGAACATCACGGGGTTTGTCACTTAGACCCCATTGACTCTACATCACAACGAAAGAGTTCCAACTGAAACCCACTAGGATCAACCTGAACTTTTGGATTCCTAAAATTGGACAGGGTTCGAGTTTCCACTTCTACAAGATTACTCGATCTGAAGCGAACTTGCCATTGCACTTGGTTCAAAGAGAATGGGAGATGGAGGGGAGTGTGGTATGTCAACCCTCTTGCTCATAAGGCAAAATCCCATTCTGGTCCCCCTAAAACAATGAAAGTTGATTCTACCTGATGACTAGTGAATGTCATCTTCCTATTTCTATCACTAATTTAGAAAAGCTCCTAGCTAACCGAAACCACCCTACCATTGGATGGACCCGTCGGGGGCTACGCCCACCCACTTTCCTTTGATGACAGAATCATCTTTAATTTTTTAATTACCTACAATATATTTATTGGAACATATACAACCAACTTCCTTAATTATTCTATTAAATCACACGTTCCTTCACGCAATTTATCTCACGGACATGTATACAATTCAAAAAACCCTTGAGTAAAACAAATTTCTTTATTATATTGGGAGTTTATTACAATTTCCATCTTTTTGACATTGTAGAACATATACAGAATTCCACGAGGGTATTTTGCCCACCAAGATTCCACCCTTGTTACTAGTATTTAGGGTTCTAGGATCCCATCCTGGGTCACGAAAGGGCTCCTCAGATTCTAGGAACAATGCAGGATTTATGGCCAAAGCCCCCTTGGCACCCACATTTCCTACTTCCTGCAACTATCCCTACAGAAAAACCTTTTGCTATGGAACCAGTCTAAGCCTCTCAAAGTGACAACCATGACCCCCTTAGAGTAGGGTCTCGCAACTAGCTTGGGGGTAGCCTAGTGGGACCTTTCCTTTTATCCTATTTGTCAATGTTTTCAATCAGAGATCTAGATTCTAGCAAACACAAACAATCCTTTCAAAAGTATATCAAATGATGCAATGACAATCACACCATCGTGCATCTCATAGCTTCCATAGCCAATATAGACTTTATCCTAAGGTAACCTTTCATTCTAATGAGGATTCTCCTCCCCATAAAGAAGTGTTGAGTACATCTCTTACAACAAGTTAAGCAAGGCATGAATTTTCCATTTGGGCTATCTTACCCAACATAATCAAAATTCCTTAAAGAAATATATTGTGCTAATAACTCAATGAGATGACTTACAGATCCTTGAAATAGAGTTTCACTTTTTAAGCATTAGTCAACACTTCACCTTGTCACGTTTGACCATAACTATATTGATTGCGCATAAAGACATATGTGCAATAACCTCTAGCAACTATTTCCAACATGATTCTACAATTTAGAATCTCAATTAATCTAGCTACAATTCATAGCGATTAATTGTTTATGCTTGTAGTAGTATGCTTCCTAGAGCTGTTAATTCATGTAAGTGAAAGATATGAAAGCTAATATTTTATGTAAAATTTTGGTTTTAAAAAACTTATTGTCTTATGTGGAAAATTAATAACCAAGTAGTGAATAACCAGGTTTGGCACGACGACATTGGAAATTTTGTCTTTGCAGACACTCGCGTTCGCCACACCCAATGTTCTGTTGGTAATGGCAACTACGGTAACCTCGGGCACTCCCGTATCGTTGGCAATATCCTCCCTAACCAGTTGTGATGGTTCCCATGGTCCTTCCACCTCATCGATTTAGAGCCATTGTCCAGAGTAACTCCTCTCTCTCTCTCAAGCTGCTTCTCGTAGCCTCTTGGAAGGCTATCCTTCTACCTCGCGCTCTCTACCTCTCTCTCGCGGCCTCTCCGGGTCTCCTTGTGCTTCTCTAAACTACTCCCTATGCCTCATATTTATAGCTAAATCAGAGAAGAAGGGTTATGGCTGAGAAGAAGAACTCTTTATGGAGGGGATGTTGGCAAAATCAACAATCTAAAACTTATCGGATGAAATTTGATGCTCAAATCACAAATCTGATGGTTCCGCTAGCTCTAAAAGGGGGCTAAAACCTCAATACACTTCATTAGAAATCTTCCTCTAGATCACTCCTTCTTCTTCTCCCTTTTTGAAGTGCCATTTGTTGCTTGTAAACGACAATCACGATGCACGCAATTTCACTAATCTTTTTTTTGCATTAAATCTCCAAAACTGGCTGAAAAAACCACTTGGTTTTTTTTTCAGCTGGAATATAGACCCTCATCAGCTAGAAAGAATATAAACGAAACAATGTATCATTAGCTAGAATATAGACACTCATCAATGGAATAATGAACGAGGACGATCATCATGAATCTGAGTAAAAGTCAAGACATTAAGAAACTCTCACAATGAGTACCCTGAATTACTACCATAGATAACAATCAGCTTGAGAAAATACTATTAAACTCAAAACATGACCAAAACGAGGCAAACTATAAGCCAAAGGAAATGCACACATATAAAGATATTAGAGGATCAACTTTACTTTACCTTAAACTATTTCTTCCTAGCGTTTAGTGGTAAGTAACTATTAGCGTTTTAGAACGAGATAAAACAATGGAAGTCACGGAGGTCCTAATGGCATGTGCACTTAAACCTCTTCGTTGGTTGCTAATCATCTACTCTGTATGCTCGCAGAGGTCCTGATTTTGTTGTCATCGCTCCTTCCAAGCTTCCCTTCTTCCAAAACGGGATTTAAACCCTAGGATTCTAGGGTAGACCTCTACTTGGAATTACATATTAAAAAAAAGATAAGGTTGCACTACTCAAATCCGTTCGCCGCCACGTAAAATTCTGTCCCAAAAGAATCTCTGTTTGGAGCCATGGCGTCCACTCGAACGAAAATAACTCTGCCTGCACGCGCGTGACATGGCCCCTGCTGCCACGACTAATGATGATGAGAGGGTGGCTCCATCATCTTGTCCTCGTCTCCATCTTTTGCCCTCGCTTGTCTTTCCCGTTGAAGCGTGACATGGCCCCTGCTGCCACGACTGATGATGACAAGAGGGCGGCTCCATTGTCTTGTCCTCATCTCTAGCTTTTGCCCTCGCCTGTCTTTCCCGTTGCAGCGCGATATGGCCCCTGCTGCCATGACTGATGATGACGAGAGGGCGGCTCCATCGTCTTGTCCTCGTCTCCAGCTTTTTCCCTCGCTTGTCTTCCTTGTTGCAGTTATAGGCTTAGGCCTCATAGGGTTGGCAACGTGCTGCCATCTCTCGCAGGCGCTGCTGGACTCCGGTTCCCTTTTAGCCATCGGACCTCTGGAGCCTGTAGCCGCATGCTGGCAAACACATCAAGGCCCCTTTGCCTCGCACTATGACGAGGGGTGCCTTACCAGGATCACAGACCCTGACCCTGTATAGAAGAACGGAGCCATGCAGGAGCTGGCAGCGCTGGACGGGGCAGCGCTCAGCCGCGCCTTCCCCTTCTTCCATTTCGATGAGGCGGAGGCTCGAAGGAAAGCAGCGGCGGTGCTGCGCCCCGCGCCGCCACTACAGTTGGTGGATTGGAAGATGATGCCAACAACATGTATCCAGCGTAAACACTAATGCTGGAAAGCTTTGTGATGTTGTAGAACCTTGCTCTGATACCATGTTGGAAACTGCGAGGAAGATGAGAGACGAAAGAAAGAAAGGAGAGAAGAGAGATATAAGACACTGGAAGTGGAATCCCAAAAGTGTGTCAACTGAGCACACATGATAGGAATATATAGAGGGGACGGGGGGTGCTATATATAGATAGACTATATATAGCTAACATAGACAAACTATATATAGCTAACATCTTGGACATCGTCAGACCGCTCTATTAGATCTACTTTGGCGCGATCAGATGCTTCAGATTCGAGCAGACGAGGTCGATGCTCTAGAATTGGGCTAGAGGGACAGAGTACTTTAGGGTCAGGGGGATGCTGCAAAGATACGGAGGCAGCGAGCTGCGGTTGGCATGGGATACAGGTGCTAATCCTTGCTCTCGTGGCAGTTCCAGGGAGCGTGGCTCAGGTGGTTGCTGTAGAGGCATGGACACGGTGTCTTTGTCTCATCGTTTTACTAGAGTTGCATCACCTCTAGGATTTGTCACACCTATGAGGATGTCTACTCTAGTTACTCCAGCTTTTGCTCAGCCGTTTGCAGGTGGCACCCCTATGGGTGCTACACCGATAGATATTACCCCGGTCGATACACCAGATGTACAGGGGTCCCCTAGATATGCCCAAAAAAGTGGTCGCAGGTGGGAGAGAACCCATCTTAGGCATACCCCAGAGGGATATGCCTTTCTTGTCGATGATAGGTCAAGAGCCATCATCATGAATGATGAGGGGAGGAGGGTGACAGCTCACATGAGAGAGTTGTGTCAACAAGTTTTTCGGCACAACGTCTTAGATCATTGAAAAAACATACCGAAGGGGAGCAAGGACTACATAGTAGCATCCTTGCATGAGGAGTTTCCAGTTCCAGCCATATCATATAGATTTTCTACGGGCTGGATGATGGACTGCATGCGTGCATATATGTCACACTGACGATTGGACACACGCAAGGCACTCAAGAGTGGGGCTACAAAGCCCGAGTGGTTAGACGCAAACGACTAGTGCCAACTAAGGGAGGAGGCTACAGATTCTCCAGGACGTTGGAGCCAGTAGTGCGAGGTGGCGAGGGCACGACCAAAGGCTAGAGTGGTCCATCATCTTGGGAGTGGCGGCCACAGGACATATCTGGAGGACTTTGTAAGTTTTTCTTTTGTTTTGCTTGCTTATTTTTTTGCAATATCCTTTGTATTGACAATCATGTTTCTAATAGTTAGTATTTTGTTTTCTTTGAAACACTCCATTACAAATCGCGATCCGAACGGCCTTGAGACTCGATATGCAGAGAGGCACGGTCTCACTGCATTGATCGACCAGTTATATAGACACGGCGGCCCTGTAAGTCACTCATCTTTCTTGTCCGTAGTTACCATGTTTAATTAGAATGCATTATTGTATGGTGGATTGATGTGTAGTTGTCTCTTTTTTCGCAGAGTCCGTTTGATGCTCCTTTGCAATGGGACGAGCTTTCGGATGGTGAGGATATATAGCTCGCCCTTGGATCCCTAGAGCTCACACACCCTTCTTTTTTGGTCGCCTAATCTGTTAGACATTTTCTATGTAGTAGTGATATCTTGCCATGATTGTACCAGTCACTTTTATTATGCGATCATGTATTTATTTCATGTATAAGTGTTATGATTTAAGTACACTTTATTTTTATTTACATGAGCATTGTACACATTGTAGAAACTATTTTGTATGACCCAAATAAAGCACAAGCTGCCCTGCCACAAATTTTTTTTTCCTGTTACCATCGCTATTAGCGTCGCAAAATTACCTGCATGCGTCATTATGGGCATCGTTATTAGCGTCGCGCAGAGTGTTGTTATTAGCATCGTTATTTGCATTGGTATCAGTGTCACATTTGCAATGCTGATATCGATGCAAATAGTGACACTGATAACGATGCTAATACGAACTATACTATGGCATCGCCAATAACGAGGCTTTTTGCGATGACGGGAGTAAATCTCTTTATTTACATTTTTGTCGCTTTTAATGTCAGTATAAGGCCTATATCTTGTAGTGCTATGGAAACATGGATGGTCTTAGGTGCTTTCACTGTAACGAGCTAGGACATTTTAGGAGAGTTTGTCCAAAGCTTGGTGGAAACCATCGGCAAGGTCAATTGTGATGTCAAGACAGAGCTGCCCAAGGCTGTGGTCAAGTAGCTATAGCAAGAGGAAGAATGCCAAATATTACCCTAAAAGAGACTAATAGGGAGGCAGACCCTACTATGGAAGAAGATATTGAAAAAGCAATTGTTCATGTTGCATTCCACAAGAACGGTCTAAATCAACAATATTCGAGAATACAAACACCAGCTAGTCACTAAGATAAATCATTTAAAGTTTTGATTGACTGTGGAAGTACACACTCATTTATTTCACCCAATTGTGCTAAGAAGTTAGGAATATTTCACCCAAGTGTGCTAATAAGCTAGTAATAGATATAATAAATGCATCAAAACTACTTAAGGAATTAGCAAATGGAAAGGATGTACTTTCTACACAGCAAACTGCCAAGGTAGAGTTTAAGCTAAGAGAAAACCTTTCAAGTATGAGGTTCAAAGTAATGAACTTAGGAGCTTATGAATGTTTACCAACGAATGGATTGGCTAATTCCCAATGATGCTCATATCCATTGTGGAAAAGGTCAAGTCACGTTTTGGGATTTGAACGATGAAATAACAACTACACAAGGTGAAACAAGGAAACCTAAAGTTCAATTAGCAAAAGCTTCTCGAATTGTGAAAGGCTTGAAGAAGGGTTTACCTATTTACTTGATCAAGCTTAACAAGGTAAATCGAGATGGTTGGACCCATCCTAGTTAAAAGAGTACACCGACATATTTCCTGAAGAGCTAACAGAGCCACCTTTGGAAAGAGAAGTCGATCATGAGATCAAACTTGTTCTAGGAGCCGCTCTAGTAGCAAAAAGACCTTACAAAACTTCTACTCTTGAAGCCATGGAACTAAAAGAGCAACTCAAGCAACTGCTAGAACAAGGGTATATTCAGCCAAGTAGTTCACCATGAGGAGCCCTAGTATTATTTCAAAAGAAGAAAGATGGAACTCTTCCATCTTTGTATCATGACCTACTGAGGGCTAAACCAGGTAACAATGAAGAATAAGTACCCGATCCCGAGGATAGATGAGCTTCTTGATCGTCTACAAGGAGCAAGGATCTTTTCTAAGATCGATCTTTGATCAGGATATTACTTGATCAGAGTCAAGAATAAAGATATTCCAAAGACTGCCTTCAACACAAGATACTGTCATTTTGAATTCATTGTGATGTCATTCAGGTTTGACAAATGTCCCAACTACCTTCAATAGGTTGATTTAAGATATTTTCAGACCTCATCTCGATGACTTTGGTCTTGTATTCTTTGATGACGTCCTAACTTATTCTAAGGAGGAAGAAGATCATGAACCACATCTTTGCATTGTCCTAGACACAATGAGAATACACAAGCTATATGCCAAGAAGAAGAAGTGTGCCTTCTTCAAAAGGAAGATTGAATACTTGGGATTCATAGTGTCTGGTGAAGGTTTATCAGTAGATCTTGCCAAGGTCAAAGATGTTCAAGATTGGCCACCCCCAACCACTATCAATGAAGTGAAAAGTTTTCTAGGTCTAACAGTGTGGTATAGGATATTCATAAGAAACTATGCCCAAATTGCAGCACCTCTTACAAACCTACTCAAAAAGTAAGGTGCTATTAACTGGACGCCAATTGAACAATCTAGCTTTGAGCAACTAAAGCATAGTTTGGTAATTGCTCCTATCTTAAGGCTACCTGACTTAAGGAATTTGAAGTTGTCACATATGCAAACTCTCTTGCATTGGGATGCGTACTAATGCAGGAAGGACATTTTGTAGCTTTTTACTCTTCAAGAAAGTTGAAAGCCCATGAAAATAATGTTAGATATGATCAATGCCCCACCCTCATTAGGTGCTACCAATAATCCATGGCACTCAAAGTTGTAAGGCCCCCATTATGAGGAGAAGCCAAATGTGAGCCCGTGAGTCCTGACTTGTATATCAGATGAGGTCTATGTGATCGGATAGCAAAAAGGTGACCGTTGTGGGTCTAATCTTTGGGTTAGACGGAGTGGTTAAGCTGGTAGCAACTCGAGGCGCATTGCATCAAGTTGCGGGGTAAGAGGGGGGTCCCAGGGGGGCCAGCGGCCCCCCTGGCGGGGGTCCGGGGGCAGTGCCCCCGGCCCGATGGTAAAGGGAATATTCCCTCGTCGACTAGTGGAGGCTCATATGGTAGGTCGGTCAGCAGGCCGACCTAACGACCTTCGCGGGCTATAAAAGCTAAACCCCTTCACAGCCATCCATCACTCATCTGTCACCCAGTTAGAGTTGTTCTAGCTAACCTTAAGCTCTTCACCTATCTTCTGTCTAGATCGCCATCTAAGCTTCACACAGTGGAAGCGCACGGGTGGACAGAGCCATCTTTGTATCAGTTGTTTGGAGTTAAAGAATTTACTGATTCTCCTCTTTTCTGTTATGTACTCTCTATCCCTTTCTCAGATTGTGTTCGCTGCGCCATGTAATATTTTACATGGTATCAGAGCCCAGGGGGCTCTAGAGATCGGAGAGTGTGCAAGAGGCAAAGGCTTCAACAGCAAAGAGAAACTATGTCGACTTTCGAAAGTGATTCTGGCGCATCAGGAAGAGGTGCAGGAGGTGGTGTTGCTATACCAGCTATTCAAACACTGAGGATTCGTCCACCAACCTTCAGCGAAGGCAAGTTAGATGGTACAAACTACACCTTGTGGAAGTTCAAAATTACAACTATCCTTGATTCTTATGAGCTTCTCGAGACTGTGCTGAGGACTGATGCAAAACCACAGCCTACCCTCGACCCATCAAATCCTAGTGTGATGATTCCTCCGAATGCAGATTTTCTACGAGCTTGGAAACGAAGGAATGCAGATGCATTGTGTGCCTTAGTTACAAGCTGTTCTGACAGTGTTTTGACTTTGATTCAGCATACAACCAAAGCGTTAGAGGCTTGGAATGTACTAAGGAGTCAGTATGAAACAGAAACTAAACAAGGATTCAAAACTTGGAGAATCAACTAGCAGCGGAGAAGTTTGCTGAAGGAGAGATGGTTGAAGCATTCATCACTCGGATTAAGAATATGCGCGACCAGATGGCTGGCGCTGGGATACAAAAGACTAGCGAAGAGCTAGCTCAAAGGTGTCTTCAGATTTGTCCACAAAAGTTTGATGGACTAGTAACTACCCTTAATACTCAGGTGAGACCTCAAGCTTTGACTTTTGAGGAGTTTTGTGCATTATTAATGGAGGAGGAGTTGAGGCTGAAAGCCCGAGAAGGAAGCAACAATGGAGATGCTGCATTCTCTGCCAATGCAAAAGACAAAGGTGTTTCCTCCACCAAAAATGATGGTGAAAAAAAGAAGAAGGGCGACAAGAAGAAGTTTCAAGGAGAGTGCTTCTACTGCAAGAAGAAAGGACATGCAATTGCAGATTGTCGTGTCAAGAAGGCATATGAAAAGAATGGTGCCCTTAAAAGTAAAGGGAAAGAGACAGCCAATATCGCTGAAGCAGAGCTGGAATTATTCATGGCGACCATTGAGGAAGTGTGCTCCTCAGCGCAAGAAGAATCTACCACTGAATCATGGGTGTTGGATAGTGGGGCCTCCCGTCACATGACCAACAAGAAATGTCTATGCAGTTCTATGCAGCCTCTACAAGAATCCATCACTGTGATAGTTGGAAATGATGCTAAATGCCCTGCTGTGGGCACATGTACTATTTCTTTTGTTGCTGCAAATGGTGAAGTCAAAAAGCTTTCAAATGTATTGTATGTTCCCGAAATTAGGAGAAATCTCTTATCAGTTTTGCTGCCATAACTGATCTTGGTCATGAAGTGAGGTTCAAGAAGACAGGTGCAGAAATTCTTGATAGTGCTGGCACAATTGTTGGCAAAGGAGAAAGAAGGAACAACCTGTATGAGCTAAGTGCTCTTACAGCCACCACTGGAGTGGGCACAAGTAAGCTTTGGCATGAATGGTTTGGACACATCAGATTTGCAGTGTTGAAGGAGATGCAAAAGCAAGGTATGGTTGCTCACCTACCTACAATAACTGAATTGAAAGAACCATGTGAAGCTTGTATGATGGGCAAGCAACAGAGAAAGGCATTTCCACAAGAAAGCAAGAATAGATCACAGGCTCCTCTAGAGTTGGTGCATGCAGACTTGTGTGGTAAGATGCCTACACAGGCCTTGGGGGGATCTTCTTATTTTATGTGATTGTCGACGACTACAATAGGAAGATGTGGGTGTACTTCCTTCATAATAAGGCTCAAGATTTTGGTAAGTTTAAAGAATGGCTAATACTTGTTGAGAATGAAACAGGGAAAAGTGTGAAGAAATTTAGAACAGATGGTGGTGGTGAGTTCAACTCAAAGGAGTTTGAAGGCTTTTGCAAGAGCAAAGGGATCAAGCGTCAATTGACGATGCCTCACACACCTCAGCAGAACGGTGTTGTGGAACACAGGAATCGCACCATTGTGGAGATGGCAAGATGCATGCTAAAGGGCAAGGGATTGCCTAACCATTTTTGGGCTGAAGCTGTTAATACTGCAGTCTACATTCTAAATCGGAGCTACACAAAGGCTCTCAAGGGAAAAACACCTCATGAGGCTTACACTGGTATGAAACCATCTATCTCACATTTCAGAATTTTTGGATGTGAATGTTATGCACATGTTCCAGATGAGAAGAGAAACAAGTTACAACCAAAAAGCAGAAAATGTATCTTCTTGGGTTATAGTGATGAGCAGAAGGCTTACAAGTTATATGACCAAGAGGCAAAGAAGATCATCGCGAGTCGTGATGTGGTGTTCAAGGAGGAGCCGCATACAGTGGAGGAGGAGAAGGCAAGTTCTTCCACTTTATCATCAAGGGAAGAAGTAGTCCACTATGAACCTGTCCCGAGAGCTATCCCTATCCTTAAGGAGGAGGAAGCATCATCTTCAGATGATGAGGAAAAAGTTCACCAACCTAACATCACCCCACTGGAAAAGCAATTGCCGGGCTGGCTGAAGCAGCTCTATGACCACAATAATCCTATGCCTGCATCTGTTGAGGAGAAGGCAAACGGACCAAGGAGGTCTCAGAGAATAGAGGAGCAATGAAGGGATTCTGCTCACATAGTCAATATAGCCTTGATGGTTGAGATTATGAGAGAAGTAAAGGAGCCAACTGAATTAGAAGAAGCACGTGCAGATCCATCATGGAAGGTTGCTATGCAGGCGGAGTATGACAGCATAATGAAGAACGACACTTGGGAGCTAGTGGATCGACCAGCAAAGCGGAAGGTTATTGGCACCAAGTGGATCTGGAAGGTAAAGTACAAGGCTGATGGTACCTTAGAAAAGTACAAAGCTAGATTGGTTGCCCAAGGATTTTCACAAGTTGAAGGGTTTGATTTTCAAGAGTCATTTGCCCCAATTGACAGAATGACCACTATTCGCACGGTACTTGCAGTGGCTGCCCACAAGAAGTGGCCAGTGTACCAAATGGATGTTAAGTCAGCGTTCTTAAATGGTGACCTCAAGGAGGAGGTGTATGTGGCTCAGTCACCAGGGTTTGAGACCCCCCATTCTGAGAACAAAGTGTGTAAGCTGAAGAAGGCATTATATGGGCTGAAACAAGCCCCCAGAGCATGGTATCAGCGGATAGATAAGTTCTTTTTAAACCTAAACCTCAAAAGATATGCCTCAGATGCTAACTTGTATGTTTACAGGGATGGTAAAAAGTCTGTAGTGATTGTCCTATATGTGGACGACCTTCTTATTACAGGTGACTATGAAGATATGATCAACCAAACTCGAAAGGCTTTGAGTTCTGAGTTTGAAATGACACACTTGGGCTTGCTGCACTATTGTTTGGGGATTGAGGTCTGGCAAGAGCCAGGAAAGATCTTCATCTCTCAGAAAAAGTATGCATGGGAGATCTTGAAGGCATTTGGCATGACCGAGTGCAAGGAGATAGCTACACCTATGGAGGTGAATGCAAAGTTATCCGTTGAGGATACATCAGCACTAGCAGACATTGGGAGGTATAGAAGGTTGGTCGGCAGTCTGATCTACTTGTGCAACACCAGACCAGATATCAGTTTTGCTGTTGGTGTTTTGAGCAGGTTCTCAAACAAACCTCATGAGAGTCATTGGAAGGCTGGGATGCGGGTGCTCAGATACTTGAAGAAAACTCTTAACTATGGTATCACATACAGTTTCAGAACTTCTCTTGTGGGGAACTGTGACTCAGATTGGGCAGGAGACATTGATTCCAGGAAGTCAGTTTTTGGTTATTGTTTCTCTTTGGGTTCAGGAATTTTCTCTTGGATTAGTAAGAAGAAACCAACAGTGGCATTGTCTTCTACCGAAGCAGAGTACAAGGCAGCTTGTTTTGCTGCATGTGAAGCCGTATGGTTGAGAAGGATTCTATGGCATATGGGAGTGTAGGATGAAGAACCAATTGTGTTGAGATGTGACAATCAGAGTTGCATCGCCATTGCCAAAAATCCAGTGTTTCATGCACGCACCAAACATATAGAGATCCAGTATCACTATGTGCATGATTTGATGGAGGATGGGATAGTGGAACTGGTCTACTGTCCAACAGAGGACAATGGAGCAGATATCTTTACCAAAGCACTTACAAAGGATCTGCTTCAAGTTCATCTTCAGAGACTCGGCATTGGGCCGAGGAGATAGTTCACCTATGGGTGGACATTGAGGGGGGGTGTTAGATATGATCAATGCCCCACCCTCATTAGGTGCTACCAATGATCCATGGTGCTCAAAGTTGTAAGGCCCCCATTATGAGGAGAAGCCAAATGTGAGCCTGGACATTGGTTGAGTCCTGACTTGTATATCAGATGAGGTCTATGTAACCGGATGGCAAAAAGGTGACCGTTGTGGGTCTAATCTTTGGGTTAGACGGAGTGGTTAAGTTGGTAGCAACTCGAGGCACATTGCATCGAGCGGGGTAAGGGAGTTAAAAGGGGCCCCTATTGTGGGGTCTGGGGATCGCGGAAGCGGCCCTTGGCTTGGGGGTCCCAGGGGGGCCAGCGGCCCCCCTGGCGGGGGTCCGGGGGCAGTGCCCCCGGCTCGATGGTAAAGGGAATATTCCCTGGCCGACTAGTGGAGGCTCATATGGTAGGTCGGTCAGCAGGCCGACCTAACGACCTTCGCGGGCTATAAAAGCTAAACCCCTTCACAACCATCCATCACTCATCTTTCACCCAGTTAGAGTTGTTGTTCTAGCTAACCTTAAGCTCTTCACCTATCTTCTGTCTAGATTGCCATCTAAGCTTCACACAGTGGAAGCACACGGGTGGAGAGAGCCATCTTTGTATCAGTTATTTGGAGTTAAAGAATTTATTGATTCTCCTCTTTTCTATTGTGTACTCTCTATCTCTTTCTCAGATTCTGTTCGCTGCGCCGTGTAATATTTTACAAATAAATATGCTACTCATGACCTAGAGTTTCTAGCTGTTACTCATGCTCTCAAATAATGGAGACATTACTTGCTTGGAAATAAGTTTTCCTTAGTCACAGATCATAAAAGTCTTAAGTGGATTTTTACTCAACGTGATCTTAATATGAGGCAACGACGATGGATTGAAATTCTGTAGGAGTATGACTTTGAAATTAAGTTCAGAATTTGTAAAGAAAATATAGTAGCAGATGCCCTTAGTCTTAAAGCCTTCCTTAATGCTCTTATTGCTGAAGAACCATCTAGGGTAGAAACTCTAGCTACAAAAATCAATGCCAACTAATCCTATCATCGAGTTGACCAAGGATAAAGCAAATAAGGACCCAAACTATCAATAATTGTTTTGGGAAGTTCTAGAATAAGGAACAAAATCCTAAGCTCAAGCGTCTATATTCCATGGGGCCCCACATGTGTTATGTTTTCTATAGCGAGGCGTCGCGAACCGTCTCTATAGACCTTGTGTTGTTCTAATGTCACTGTAATGTTTTTTCTTTACGTTTTGATGTGACAGATATACTGCTTACATCCCAAATTGAGTTGAAGAAATTTCTTGGAGATTTTATCTTTTGCAGTGATGTTGCTTATCCTTATTTTACATGTTGTATATTTAGGAGTGATGTAGTTCCTGAGTGATGTAGCTCCTTCTCCATTGATGTTGTAGTTCACGAGTGATGTAGCTCCTTTGATGCCTATGAATAGGCTCTTGTAAGTTCAACTTTGTAATTTTATATTTTGAATATTAATATAACGGTAGGCCTATATAGAGCTGTGGGTTTTTCCCTTGAGCCCCCAAGGGTTTTTTCATCCATAGTAAGGGACCTTTATTTGAGCGGGGGATGTTAGCTATATATAGTATGTCTATGTTAGCTATATATATTCTGTCTATATATAGCGCCCCAGGTCCCCTCTATATATTCCTATCATGTGTGCTCAGTTGACACACTTCTGGGGTTCCACTTCCGGTGTCTCATATCTCTCTTCTCTCCTCTCTTCCTTTCGTCTCTCGTCTTCCTCGAAGTTTCCAACACAAGACAGCTCCTAGTCTGCCATGTCTCTGAATCTCGCCATCTGATCTGGAGACATGCGCATGAAGATATCCTACAACACCTCATCGCTCATCCCTCAACTCATCCTGATGATCTAGGTATCCAAAAAGGTCACCTGCATAGATAAAAAATGATGTTAACATAATCAATTTAAATCATACAAAGCACGATAATATAAATCTTAAAAAAATGATCTCACTTAAAATGCATATCTTATGTACCCTTATAAGCGATTAGTCAACAAATGGAGTAAGCGGATGCTCCAAGTATGAAGTATCCTATGGTCCATGTCAATCTCCTGACACAACTCGGCATAAACTGGAAGGTCGATAGACATGTCACCACAAAAGGATGAGTCCACCTTGTTCTAAAAGAATTCTTGGACTCCTGTTTTTCCATCATTGTTACCCGATGCTGACTCCTCTACATGCTCCAAGCTTTCGGTGGTCTCCACACCTTGCAATATCAACCCCTCTATTTGCATATTGTTCTCATCTATGCTTTGAATATCACTTTGATCATATACTCTCGCACTTCAGGGAGCTGAAGGTATAACGTACCACCATCGAGGTTGTCGGGGGTTTGGATAGAAGATTACATGTTCATAAACACATATAAGAGAGATTAAACTATTGTGATATGTACCATGTCGTAATACAATTAACAAACAAATGAGTTCATGCACCTGTTCACAATGGGCCGGCAAACAGAAAGGTGTTGCGCAAATCCGTCCATTTTTTTTCAGAATCTATTTTGAGAAATCCAGATGGACCTCGTCAAACTATTGCTCCAGCTCCTTTAAGTACCACTTTGAACCACTACACATCGAATAGCATCATGGAGAAGCTACGGTAATCCACCGTAACAATACTTTGCAAGTTCCCAAAATACTCCATCTCATCTATAGCCATGTTTGGATCCGTTGCACGTTGTCGGCTCTCTTGCTCGAATCTTGCCATGATACCACAGTCCATTGTGGAGTGCATTTTTTCAATACTCTCCACGTGAAAATGTCGTCCGCGCAGCCACACTGCACTATATATTTTGTAGTGTACATTGAAACACTCAAATTAGTTGTCGCATATAAAATATAGATACGACAAATCCTAAACACGTCATCACCTTTGGACTACATCCCCTCGAGAATTTCCACTCCTCGATTGAGAGCTCCGCCCCTTTGCGAGACGCTGCGGTCAAAGCTCCATGCAACCATCGCGTTGACATGAACCGCGACATCTCCTCCATGCCCTCAGGATATCGAATCGGTCGATGGCATGTACTACGTCAAAATTCAGATCGTACTTTCTCTCGATCTTGCCTAGCTTGCTAGTACCTGGCGAGCCACGTCTCCATAGAGGCATGGCGCAACATACAAAAGCGATTCATCTTCTCCTCCATTGCAGCATCCATTCTTTTTTCTACCCCATTTCCAACCACCACATCTCCGGTCAGTCTATCATTGTCCTTTAGCGACCATAGCATTTTGTTATCTAGATCCATCGTTGGTAGCCATTGTGAAATATGCACTAGCGTCTCAGACACCAACCAACCTTCAGCTATGCTACCTTCTGGCTGAGCTCATTATCGCACAAAGCCTTTCAGGGTTTTCATGAAGAACCCCAAGAAGAATATCCATCACGTATGGACAGGTCCAATAATCTCCACTTTATCTACAAGATGCACAATAAGGTGGATTTGTATTGTGAGCATGCTGGTAGGCAGGTATTTCTCAAAGAGACAGAGCGTCTCCACTACTCCCTGCCTCACGGATTCAATAGTGATGTCTTAATCTCCTTCTATGAGATTCATTACACTAAATTCAATAACGTGTAAATGGCCCCATGTATTTCTGGAGTAAGGCATCTTGCAATCGCAATCGATAGTACAAACTACCAGAATTGAGAAAGCATTATGAACAATGGCTACACTCCAAATAGCAAAATGTGCACACCAATTACAATCCATTCCTAGTACAAACCTGACATATCTTATGCTAGTCATGGGATTTTAGCCCTGATAATTGGTCGCCTTTAGAAAATGCAGACCTAAGAGAATGCATCATACCTGTCAGAGTGCGGATAGACTTGACTATTTGCTTCACAGTGCACACTTCTTTAGTGGACAAAACCCAAGGAGTATGAGGTAGCTGCATGCGACCATCAGCAACTCGACTGCGGCCAAAGTGCCTCCATCTTGCCTACCTCCTTCAAATCCATTCATGCCCCTATAGTGTCTCTCTTTCCTGTGATGTGGTCCCATAGCAAGCTGCCCACATTCTTGAAAATATGCATGGGATCCAACAAGTGGTTGATCTGTAAGTGGGTCCAATATGGCAACTTGTAGAAAACTGAGAACTGTTGCATTCCATTTGGATGTGACTCCATGTGGACATTTTTCAGCTCGTACCAGCTTGCGGCATTCATACGTATTGGAGGCCATCCAAGAAAACCTTCCTCGAGTTCATGACCCTCTGGCAAGAAAGTGGCGTGTCCTTGATATACCATCTTCTTCATGGTTTGTGGCCTTCGAGAGTCTAACTGTGGCCGCACAATGGGCATGCATGATAACCTAAGGTAACCAGACCTGTTCCAACACCTCTATCCAATGAATACACGAGGACTAACAATTTTCTACTACTACCAAGAACCCAAGAAAAAAAGTATCCGCATGCAAGTCGTGGCACATGGCTCACAGTCACTACACCTAGGGGTCCTTAAGTTAGGCACGTCTTGTGACCTCAGTCGGCCATCCCTGTTCCTAACCCCCTAGCCCTTTTGGCCTCCCCAGTTCACGCTTAGGATACCCCAAGGGCAGGACACACCTAAGGAGATGACACTAGCCTAGGGTTGAACGAGCTATGATAGATATTACCAATGAGAACGGAAGCCTATCTACTTGAGTACTCTCCGAATCCCAGAAAGTCATGCATCGCCCACATGAGAATGGCTCAAATATTAGCGGACCGTCGACCATCGCGCTTGCTCATATATTGCACGGTGACCCTCTCCTCCCACAAAATCTTAAGCTCATCGACTAATGGACGAAGATACACATCCATATTTTTGACTTTGTAGTGGTCGGGGACGAGTAAGCTAAGGATGAGATGTCCTTTCTTCGTAGAAATCCATGGAGGGATATTGTAGTTGGCAAGGACTATAGGCCACACACTATAAGAAGTTGAGTGCAGACCAAATGGATTCACGCCATCCATTGCAAGACTGAGCCGAAGATTCATTGGCTCTCGAGCAAAGCCTGGGATGGTAGAGTCAATGTGGCTCCATGTGCCTGAATCTGCTAACATTCATTGAACTCCATCTGTGGACCTATTATGCGCATGCCACATTGTCAAGCTCGCCATGCCGGATGTACGAAACATGTGGTTTATGTGGGGGATAAGCGAAAAGTGTCTAAGAACTTTTTGAGGGATGGTTTGCCCTTGCAAGTCCTGTCGATACTTGTGAGCACCACACTTTGGACATGTCTCCATAGTCTCGTATTCTCCTCGAAACAATATGCAATCATTGATACATGCATGGATGCTATTGTAGTCCATGCCAAGCTTTCGTAAAACATGTCATGCATCATCATAAGACTCAGGCATGGTATTTGCAGGTGGTAATATATGATATTTCAGTAACCTGAAAAAAATCATAAAACACCTTGAAAAAGCATAAATGTTTTTAATGATAGTGCTGAAAATAAATCAACTCATCGTACGTACAAGGTATCTGAACAACTCTGTCACACTCACATCGCTCCACCTGTATTTTGCTTGCACACTTAGGAGTGCAAGCTGTGTCTTCAGGTGAGATACTCAGCACCCATCATATAATGGTATGGATGCTTCCTCTCTAAGCATATCAGAAGTCTCGACATCCATGGGAATAAATGCATCGATCATTGCCTCCATCTCAGGCTCCAAGATTGTAGGTAGGTCTGGAAAGCTGCATGTCTCCTTTGGTATTGACGGTATAGATTTGGTAGTACCTTCCAAATGGTGGATTGGCTCAGGCACTCCATCCATCGCATGCCCACGAATTCTTCTAATGGCCGCAAATGGTGCACTCCTCCTTGGGACGAGACGTCACCTCCCTGGATAGAAAATTTACCGGCCACACCCAATCTTCTTGTATATGGTATTCAATTAGCTTGCGAGTACAATGCATGATTGATATTAACTTTTCTTATCGTTTGTTGAAAATCCAAGATCGCCTAATCAATGATCTCAGACTGAAACTCACCGAAGCATCATATGTGTTCTATAGACAATCGACGTTTTTGTCTAATTGCCAGCTTGCATTGAGAGCAAGGACATGGGATACATTGATTAAGATACGCCTTGCAATCTTGAATAACAAGACCTTCATCGTTTTCCATTTTGTCTACGTTACGACAAACAATTTGTTTTTGTTATCATTCTTTTTTTATTTCTTAAATTGTTTGAGAATGGATTTCTTCTCTTGTAACAAAGCAAAAATTAATGTATGTAAAGTCTCCACCCACCCACCCACAAATTAAGGTATATATGTCAAAGTGTTTCCCATCTCGTGGTGTTGCACCGGACCTCACCGGGACCTTGCCACCACTCTCTCTTTGTTTTTTATCCATTCATTATCTCCTCTCCTTCCATCTCTCCCTCTTTTTCTCTTTCTTTATTATGTTGTATGTTTATTCCCTCTCTCGCATTCCTTCTTCTTTTTTCTCTTCCTCCCCCTCTCTCATTTTCTTTAACGATCACGACCATGACCACGACCGCGATCACGACCACGACTATGACTATGACCACGACCACGACCACGACCACGACCACGACCACGACCATGACTACGACCACGACCACGACCACGACTATGACTACAACCACGACCACGACCACGACCACGACCATGACCACGACCACAACTATGACTACAACCACGACCACGACCACGACCACGACCACGACTACGACCACGACCACGACTACAACCACGACCACGACCGTGACCACGACCACGACCATGACCACGACCACGATTATGACCACGACTACGACTATGACTAAACACCATAATGAAAAATATGGGAATTTCCCTTAAGTTTGGGACACGTGGTCAAATCTTTGGATTCGTCATAACTTGAACGATATAACTCCAAATTGAGCGGTCTATAGCTCAATAGATTCCACTTTTCAAGTGCTTTCCAATGATAGGTCACATCATATGGTTTTGAGAAACTTATGTGTATGTTATCTAAGTGCCACCTTTTTAGTATTCAAAAAATGGGAATTGGGAGATTCCCAAACTCACTAATATTGCGTTACTATGACTACGACCGCGACCATACCACGACTATGACTACGACTACGACAACGACCACGACCATGACCATGACCATGACCATGACCACGACCACGACTACGACTATGACTACGATCACAAACGCGACTACGACTACGATTACGACTACGGCTATGACTATGACTACGACTACGACTACGACTATGATGATGACGATGACAATGACCACGACTATAACTATGACCATGACTATGACCACGACCACGACCATGACCACGACTACCACTACCACTACCACTACCACTACCAGTATAATAAACAAGAAAAGAAGAAAAAACAACGACCATGACCACAACCACGACTACGATTACCACTACCACTATAATAAATAAGAAAAGAAGAAAAAACTACTACTACTACTACTACTACTACTACTACTACTACTACTAAAATAAGAAAACTAAACAACAACAACAACTACTACTACTACTATTACTATAATAAACAAGAAAAGAAGAAAAAACTACTATTACTACTACTACAACAACAAAAAATAAGAAAACTAAACAACAATAAACAAGAAAAGAAAAAAAACCACTACTACTACTACAACAAACAACAACAATTAATTTCCTTTTCTCTCTTCCTCTCCCTCTCTCATTTCCTCTCCCTCCCTCACCCTCTCTCTCTCTCATTTTTTTCTCTCTCCTCTTCCTCTCTCATTTCCTTTTCTCTCTTTCTCTCCCTCTCTCATTTCCTCTCCCTCTCTTTCTCTCTTTCCTTGTTATGTTCAATGTTTTTTCTCCCTCCTCTCCCTCTCTCATTTCCTCTCCCTCTCTTTCTCTCTTTCCCTACCAGGTTTAATGTTTTTTCTCTCTTTTTCTCTCTCCTCTTCCTCTCTCATTTTTTCTCTCCTCTCCCTCTCTCATTTCCTTTTCTCTATTTCTCTCCCTCTCTCATTTCCTCTCCCTCCCTCACCCTCTTTCTCTCTTTCCCTATTATATTTAACGTTTTTTCTCTCTCCTCTCCCTCTCTCCTTTCCTTTTCTCTCTTCCTCTCCCTCCCTCACCCTCTCCCTCCTCACCCTCTCCTTCTCTTTCTCTATTTCCATATTAGGTTTAATGTTTTTTCTCTCTCCTCTCCCTCTCTCATTTTTTCTCTCTCCTCTCCCTCTCTCATTTCCTTTTCTCTCTTTCTCTCCCTCCCTCACCGTCACCCTCTCCCTCTCTTTCTCTCTTTCCCTATTATGTTTAATGTCTTTTCTCTCTCCTCTCCCTCCTCATTTCCTCTTCTCTCTTCCTCTCCCTCTCTCATTTCCTCTCCCTCCCTCACCCTCTCCCTCTCTTTCTCTCTTTCCCTATTATGTTTAATGTTTTTTCTCTCTTTTTCTCTCTCCTCTCCTTCTTTAATTTTTTTTAATCTCCTCTCTCTCTCTCATTTCTTTTTGCTCTCTTCCTCTCCCTCTCTCATTTCTTCTCCCTCCCTCACCCTCTCCCTCTCTTTCTCTCTTTCCCTATTATGTTTAATGTTTTTTTCTCTCTCCTCTCCCTCTCTCGTTTTCTTTTCTCTCTTCCTCTTCCTCTCTCATTTTCTCTCCCTCTCTTTTTCTCTTTCCCTATTATGTTTAATGTTTTTTTCTCTTTTTTCTCTCTCCTCCCCCTCTCTCATTTCTTTTTCTCTCTACTCTCCCTCTCTCATTTCCTCTCCCTCCCTCATTTCTTCTCCCTCCCTCATCCTCTCCCTCTCCCTCTCTTTCTCTCTTTCCCTATTATGTTTAATGTTTTTTCTCTCTCCTCTCCCTCTCTCATTTCCTTTTCTCTCTTCCTCTCCCTCTCTCATTTCCTCTCCCTCCCTCTCCCTCTCCCTCTCCCTCTCTTTCCCTATTATGTTTAATGTTTTTTCCTTCCTCTCCCTCTCTCTTTCCCTATTATGTTGAATGTCTCCCTCTCTTTCCTCTCCCTCCCTCTCCCTCTTCCTTTCCCTCTCTCATTTCCTCCCTCTCCCTCTCTCATTTCCTCTCCCTCCCTCTCCCTCTCCCTCTCCCTCTCCCTCTCCCTCTCCCTCTCCCTCTCTTTCCCTATTATGTTTAATGTTTTTTCCTTCCTCTCCCTCTCTCTTTCCCTATTATGTTGAATGTCTCCCTCTCTTTCCTCTCCCTCCCTCTCCCTCTTCCTCTCCCTCTCTCATTTCCTCCCTCTCCCTCTCCCTCTCCCTATTATGTTTAATGTTTTTTCTCTCTTCCTCTCCCTCTGTCATTTCCTCTCCCTCCCCCTCTCTTTCTCTCTCCCTCCCTCTCCCTCTCCCTCTCTTTCTCTCTTTCCCTATAATGTTTATTGTTTCGCTCTCTCCCTCTCCCTCTCCCTCTCTTTCTCTCTCATTTCCTCTCCCTCTCTCAATACACACGAATTATACCAAAAACAAATAAAAGAGAGAGAGAAAACACAAAAGCAAAGCAAGAATGGACAATGCACTCACCGTAAAGGCTCGAAGAAGGGTTTGACGGCTCCTCTTCGCCCTCCGTACACTTCCTCCCCTTCTTTGCGAACGGCAGCGGTGGCGGTGAGAAGCTTTCTGTCTCCCTCTTTCTCTCTTTCTCTCCCTCTCAAATGCAAGATGTTCGCTCTCCCTCTCGCTCTCCCTTTTGCTCTCTCTTTCGTGAATGCGCGCAAAATAACGCGCTCGGGTTTTAGCCCGCGTTTTTTTTCGTTTGAGTATTGTCGCTAACAGCCGTCGCTATACCCTCATATCCTTGTAGTGTAGGTAGGAACAAAATTTCCAACTACATTGGATTTTTCCTTTTTCTTCTGACCTTGGTAAAATTGGCCTTGGGTTCTTTTTGCTTGACCTTTGAATCCTCCTTTGCTCTAGTTATTGTAGCTCTAGAACTTATTATTTTTAGGCTTTGATTGTACTTCTCCCACAATAGGAGCAGCTCGAATCAAAGCATCTTAGAGGTCTATTGGGCGCATTGATTCCAAACAAGTGTTCAGAGGAGAATTTAGCCCATTGCAAAACTTGGACATTCGTTGAATAGTATCCATGGGGGATGCATATTTAAGAAGAGAAACAAACTTGAAGTAATATGCTTCTAGGGTCATTCCCATTTGCTTCAAATTAAAGAAATCATTCATCTTTTGGGTGTGATAAGTTGGAGGTAAATATCTTCCTCTTACATCTTCTTTCAGTAAATCCCAAGTAATTGTATTTTCAAGAACACCTTGATCTTGGTACCACTGCTTCCACTAGAGTCAAGCTTCGCCAGTTAATTTTAGCTTAGCTATCATGGCTTGGTTGGCTGGGATAGTTTTACTAGCAGTAAAATAATCTTCCATGGATTCGATCCAATTTTCTACATTAGCTTCCACATTCTCACATTTCCCATCAAATTCTAGAGGTTTTTGACTTGCTTCAAAAAATTCATTTTCTCAAATGGAAAGAAATACATTATTTAGATAGCTCGTGGACTCATCTTATTTTTTTCCAGAAAAGGATTCCCTATTACAATCTATGCATGACATTCTGATACATCCTTCATGAAATAACTTGGATTCTGACAGTAGATATCTAGGAATCTATATTTTTTAGGGACTTCAAGAAATCCGTCATTTTCATTGTTGCAACAGCTAGAGCGACCTATGACTTTTATTCTGTCAGTTGGAAGGATATTTATAGCTTCCTCATAGATATACTACTTTAGTTTGATCTTCTTGCATCTAGTATACAAGGTTGAGTTTACACTGGCCTCATAAAATAGATAGATCTCGATAACTTTAAGATCTTCCATCCATTTTACCCTTTTTAGATTATTCTGAAGATAAGCTAGATGGCTTGCATTGATATAGTAGTACCCTCCGCTAATCATCCACCATCTTTCACAATATAGAGACAAGGGGTTGTACAACTGATCTAATATTTGCATCATCTGAATTCTCCAGGAAAAACTGGATGAATGCATAGCTGTCATAAACATTACTCAGAAGATCAAGAATCATTTCCAAGGTTCATTATTCTTCCATAATTCAAAAATATACATTAACAAAGAGAAGAAAACATGTCCTAGGCTATATTTACCATCCCAAAAAAAAATCCTCTTAAGCTTACATCGTACTCTATTTTAATGAGCACTCTAATACCAACTGTGCGGTGTCTGCCATGCTCGTTCCAAGGTGCACCTTTTTTTAGTCCATCAATAGGTTTTTCAAATGACACTGCCTGCACTCCCTGGGAACATCACGGGGTTTGTCACTTAGACTCCACTGAATCTACATCACAACGGAAGATTTCAGCTGAACCCACTAGGATCGACCTAAATTTTTGGGTTTCTAAAATCAGATGGGGATCTCCTAATAGCCAGCTATAGTAATTTCAAGTTCCCACTTCTACAAGATTACTCGATCTAAAGTGAACTTGCCATTGCACTTGGTTCAAAGAGAATGGGAGATGGAGGAAAGTGCAATACGTCAACCCTTCTACCCATAAGGCAAAATCCCATTTCGGTCCCCCTAAAACAATGCAAGTCGATTCTACCTAATGACTAGTAACTATCGTCTTCCTATTTCTATCACCGATTTAGAAAAGCTCCCAGCTAATCGAGACCACCCTACTATTGGACGGACCCATAAAGGGTTATGCCTACGTGCTTTCCTTTGATGATGAAATCATCTTTAGTTTTTTAATTACCTACAACGCATTTATTGAAACATATACATTAATCTTCCTTAATTAGTTTGTTAAATCACACATTCCTTCACATAATTTATCTCATAGACATACATACAATTCAAACAACCCTTGAGTAAAATAAATTTCTTTATTATATTTGGAGTTTATTACAATTTTTATCTTTTCAACCTTGTGACAGATATATAGAATTCTAGAGGGTATTCTATCCACCGAGATTCCACCCTTGTAACTAGTATTTAGGGTTCTACAATAGTATCATCCTGGGTCATGAAGGGGCTCGTTAGATTCTAGGAACAATGTAGGATTTACAGCTAGACCCCTCCCTGGCACCCACATTTCTACTTCCTGAGACTATCCCTATGAACAGACCTTTTGCTCTATGGAGTTGATCTAAGCCTCTCGAAGCGACAACCATGACCCCCTTGGAGTAGGGTCTCGTAGCTAGCTTGGGGGATAGCCTAGCATAGTGTGACCCTTCCTTTTATCCTGTTTGTCAATGTTTTCAATCAGAGATCTAGATTCTAGCAAACGTAAATAGTCCTTTCAAATGTATATCAAATGATGCAATGACAATCACACCATTGTGCAGCTCACAGCTTCCATAGCCAAGGTAGACCTTATCCTAAGGTAACCTTACATTCTAATGAGGATTCTCCTCCCCATAAAGAAGTGTTGAGTACATCTCTTACAATATGTTAAGCAAGGCATGAATTTTTCGTTTGGGCTGTCTTACCCAACATAATCGAAATTCCTTAAAGAAATATATTGTGCCAATAACTCAACGAGATGACTTACAGATCCTTTAAATAGAGTTTCACTTTTTAAGCTTTAGTCAACACTTAACCTTGTGGTGTTTGACCATAACTATATCGAATGTACAATAACATATGGCAACAATTTCCAACATGATTCTAAGATTTAGAATCTCAATTAATCTAGCTGCAATTCATAGTAGCGTTTAATCATTTATGTTTGTACTAGTAGGCTTCATAAATGAAGCTGTTAATTCGTGTAAGTGAAAGATATGGAAGTTAATATTTTATGTAAAACTTTGATTTAAAAAACTTATTATTTTATGTGGCAAATTATAACCTAGTAGTGAATAGCTTGGTTTCGCACGATGATATTGGGAATTTCATCTTTGCCCATGCTCGTGAGCCCGATGTTCCATTGATTGGTAGTGGCAACTCTGGCAGCCTCGAGCACTCCCGTGTCTCTAGTAATACTCATTCCTTGACCGATTGTGGTGGTTCCCATGGTCCTTCCACCTCGTCACATTGAAGCCATTGTCCATAAGCATATTTGAGAGATAGGGAACGTGGAATAAAATTGAGATGGGAGAGTGTAAGAGAAGATGGCTTATTTGAAGACTGAGACAGGGGAGATTGAGGTAACTCTCTCCATCGTAGCCTCTCGGAGTAACTCCTCTCTCTCTCTCAAGCTCCTTCTCATAGCCTCTTTGAGGGGTATCATTCTACGTCCCTGTTGCAGCCTCTCGGGGTCTCCTTGTGCTTCTCTAAACTAATCCCCATGCCTTATATTTATAGCTAAATTACAGAAGAAGGGTTGTGGCTAAGAAGAAGAGCTCTTTATGGAGGGGATCTTGGCTAAATCAGCAATCTGAAACTTCTAGAATGCAATCTAATGCTCAAGTCACAAAATGGATGGTTTTGTTGGCTCCCAAAATGGGGGTAAAACTCCAAGACAGTTGCTTAGAAATCTTCCAGATCACTCTGTCTCCCTGTTCGAAGTGCTTTTTGCTGCCTGTAAACTGCGATCGCAACTTACCAATCCTTTTTTTGCATTAAATCTCCAAAACTAACTGAAAAAACCACTTTTTTTCATGATACCCTATTCTATAAATTTCCATACTACATCTAAAATATAAAAAATATGCTATTTTTGTCCAAAAATCTAATATTTTTGGACCATCCATACTATACACATTGACGCTAATGACTAATATGGCTCATAACTCTAGTTCACGTGGTGACTTCTGTGATGGGTGGCTATAATCTTTGTTAATTCTAAAAAAATGCCAGGTTACGATCCTTTTTAAAAAAAATAAATTGATAGTTATTAACGTTAGTTAGTTTTTCTCACATAAAGTGAGCGATCAATGTCAAAAACATAAAAGCCAATGTTGAAAATATACTCTCCAATCTTGTCAAACCATGCTCTAGGTGCTTTCTTTAGCCCCATAGAGTTCATTCTTTGACCTACACACATATGTGGGATACTCTATGTTGAGATGGAAAGCTCAACACGTGCAGACATTGATGATGGACCGCCTAGCTAAATGGATTCGCATGTCTATACTTAGCACATTGGTGGTTATTATGATACTCACATGGCTAGTGACTTATCACTTATTATATTTAGTTTGTTAAACCTACCTACAACTGGTAAAGATATAGCACAAGTCAATTAGTGTAGTCTGTTATGTACTATTTTACTTAGCATGCCACTTTACTTTATGTTGTAACTTATTTATACTTTGTGTACATTGTATAATATGTGGAAGAAGAAGAAAAAATCAGCAAGAAATTTTTTTGGCCTCCATCTCTCTTCTTGTGTTCTTGAGTGAGCTTCCTCTTTTGTATACAGTGTGTGTTTGGTGCAATAGTTTAAGCAAGTCCCCCCACCATGCGATTCTTGACACTCTAAATCCTTATAACCTATTGGCTAATCCACATACATCTCTTCTTGAAATTCACCATGCAAAAATTCATTATTTACATCCATTTGCTGCACACTCCAACCTTTGGATACTACCCAAACAATCACACATCTAGCAGTTGCCATCCTAGCAACTAGATTGAATGTCTCTTCATAATCTATACCATATGTTTGAGCGTAGCCTTTTGCAACTAGCCTAGCCTTATACTTGCTTTGTAGACCTCCTTATAGCCAATAGATTTCTTGCACTTATGCAGTGATACTAGGTTCCAAGTCTTGTTAGTCTCTAGTGGAGCCATCTCTCATCCATTGCTACATCTCGATGAGCATGACCAACAACATCCTCAAAAAAAATGGACTCAACATCCTCAACCACCTTTACTATATAATCAAAATGGTGAGCTGCATAACTTTCAAAATGAAATCTTTTAATAAGGTATCTAACATTTCTAAACTTTCGTATCACTAGATCACTCAATGAAGCCTCTACATTACCATGTGCACTCTATACACTTGGTGTCCTAACTGAAGGATTACCAAGCTCATCATCCAAACTCTCTAAACCACTCGAATCATTGTGAAACCCAAAATGATTAGCACATGCATCATTACCATATTTGACACTCTCTTCTTCCCTTTGTCTTTACTTGCAACACTTGTAGAGGCACTTGCAGATGTGGGGATGCTGCTTAGTTTTCTTGACTTGTAAATGTAGCACTAGATGATGTTTCTAGTCCACTAAAATCTTGTGATTCTTATTTTTTTATCTACACATTACTATCATGATCATCATCATCATCCAATGTATCACCACTAGATATATACCAATAGCTCATCCCATAAAAAATAATATCCTTGCTCATTCTGAATTCACTTGTGATAAGGTTATAATAGTGATACTCTTTTTGCTCTAAAGAGTTTTTTAATGAAAATATATTTTTTCAGCCTTTGGACTAAGCTTCTTTTGCAACTCATCTTGGACATGAACATATGCAATACAACCAAATAGTTTCAAGTATGACACATTGGGCTTCTTGCCTGTAAATCATTCTTTGAGGGTCATCCTATATGTGGAGGTTCTCTTTATAATATAGACAATAGCATGAATGACTTCAATCCAAAAATATTTTGGTAAACTCTTTCCAGCCACTAATGCATGTGCAACTTTAGCAGTATGCATATTTTTTCTTTGTGCAATCCCATGTTGCTGTGGGGTATGCCTACAAGTAAACTATCTCTTTATCCTATGAAACCTCAAAAAGTCACTAAACTCCTTAGAGAGGTACTCTCCCCCTCCATTTGACCTCAAGCACTTAACTTTCAAGCCTATTTCTATTTCAATAGCATCCCTGAAAGTTTTGAAGTGCTTAAACACATCACTCTTTTTCTTCATGAAATACATCTACAACTTTCTTGAATGCTCATTAATAAAGGTAACAAAATATTTGCTACTATATCAAGAGATTTATTTTTGTAGATCCCCAAACATGTGTATGCACAACATCAAGTATATTCTTTCTCACATCTCTATCATGCGAGAAAGGTTGTCTTGCTTGCTTACTAACTCTAAAAGTAGAAAACCCTATAACCAATCCTTTGGATTACATTAATTTTACTCTTTACATATTTGTATGCCCAATATATTTGTGCCATATTTCAATGTCTACAACCACTCCTTTGCCTTTAGCATACATAACAGCATTCATAGTAGGAATTCCAACATCTAAAGTGAACATGTCACCAAATCTACTTCCTTTTATGACCAATTTATCCTTATCATTAAAGTCTTCCATTAAAAAATATTTTGTATTAAATCAAACCTGTAACCCTTACTCTACCATTTGGGCAATAGACATTAAATTATTTGTGATGGATAGCACATGTAATACATCTAGTAGACTCTTTGTCTAACCACTATAAAAGGATAAGGAAACTTTTTCAATGTGTGAAATTGGGTGGCATGAATCATCACTAATTTGCACATAACCTACGTTTTGTAAATCACACATCTCTCCAAATCATTCAGTATGGTTAGTCATATGATTAGATGCACCTAAACCAATATACCAACATATATCACACATCTCTCCAAATCATTCAGTATGGTTAGTCATATTATTAGATGCACCTAAACCAATATACCAACATATATCATTATGTGTCCTCTTTCTTATAAAAACATTCATAATATGTTGTATAACAAATATACACTCATTTTTGTATTCATTCTCTCATGAAGATGATGCATATTTTCATTGTTGCAATTTACCATTCTGGATATCATCATTCTTAGCATAACATTGGGCTACAATATGACTTGTTTTGTCACAATAATGATAAACAACACTAGTATAGCTATTTTATTTATTTTGCCATCCATCTCTTTCTCTAGAGCTCCCCCTGCCTCTAAAGTTTCCATAGCCTCTTGAAAAATATATTTTACTGAACTACTGACTTAACTTGTTTTGTACCAACATGTTGCATACCATGTCCTCTTGAGGAGGATCTGCCACGTCCTCTTCTTGAATGTGAGTAAAATGCTTTAACATATTTACCACTTCTTTCAAATGATTCACCTTGCATGTTCATCTCTTTAGTGATCATAAGAGAGACCAACTCATCAAAAATTGAAAACGGCTTGCGAACATACATAGAAGTGACAAATGATTTCCATGCCTTCTCATTATTAAGGCCACCCAAAGTAGATGAAACCAAATCATCATCATGAAGCATTGCATCAATAGCTACTAAGACATCTGCAATGCTTCTCACTTTCAAATCATACTAATTTACAGACATCTTTCCTTTCTTCAAAGTATTCAACTCTTGCTTGAGTTGAATCTTCTATGCCTTTGTACTTACTGAAAACATATTCTAAAACATTATCCAAGATGCATGTGAAGTTTCTGCATTTCTGATATATCCCAACATAGTATTATCAATTATTATAGATAGCCAACACATCATCTTTTTGTCTTTTGTATTTCATTCTTTCCAAGCCTTTAATTCTTTTGTAGTCATAGGATTCCTTAGCTCTAGCTCATTTCCTTCACTTGAAACAATCTCATACATGTTTTTTCAATAAGAAAGTTTGTCACACGAAACTTCCATGATGGTAGTTGTTTGTAATATTTCCACACAATAAAAGTTAGTTGGTTAGTTCAAAAGTTATTTAGTCAAATAATAAGTTAGTAAAATTACTAACTAAGGTAAGAACTAACTAACATTAATAACTAATAATTTTTATTTAATTAAAAATATTTTATTTAGAAAAATCGAGAGTCGTAAATCTGATATTTTTCTCGGATTGACAAGGACCATAGCCACCCTTCACGTAAATTACAACGTGAACGAGACATGAGTTATGTTAATCACTAGGTTAATGTGTATAGTTTGGATGGTCCAAAAATATTAGATTTTAGGTAAAACTAGTATATTTTAGATATTATCCTAAAAAAGATATAGAGATTTTTAGAACTGGATGTCATTTAAAATAAAAGACAATTGATGTTTTAGTTAGTTTTGGAGAATTTATAAAAAGAAAAATAAAGAAAAGTGATTTGCAAGATCATGCGCACCGCGATCGCAGTCCACAGACAGAAAAACATCACTTCAAACAGAGAAAAGAAGGAGTGAACTAAGAGCTTTCTAAACAAGTGTCTTGGAGTTTTACCCCCCTTTCGGAGCCAATGAAACCATCAGATTTATGATCTGAGCGTCAGATCACTAATCTTTCCAAGATCCCCCTCCACAAATAGCTCCACTTCTCAGCCACAAGCCCTCTCCTCTAATTCACTATAAATATGAGGCATGGGGAGGTACAAAAAAGCATAAGGAGACCCCGAGAGGCTGCGAGAGAGAGGTAGAGAGAATGATACCCTCCAAGAGATTGTGTGAGAGAGAGAGAGAGAGAGAGAGAGAGAGAGAGAGAGAGAGAGAGAGAGAGAGAGAGAAGAGTCACCCCGAGAGGCTGCACAACCTCTATCTCGATCCTTAAATTAACCATCTTCTCTTATGTTCTCCCATCTTGAATCTATTCCACCTTCTTAATCTCTTGAGTCTACTTGTGGACGATGGCCCCCAAGCAAAGAATGTCACGTGCAGATGATGGAAATCCCATAACCAACAACGAAACTTTGGGCGAAGGCATCACTACCAACCCAATTGCGGTTCCAGTTGTAAGTAATGTATTTCCAAATTGATAGATGCTTATTTTGATTTCCGTATGAGATACATTAGGCCCCATACTATGATGCACGAGTATAGATCATTTCATCTCACATATTCGTAAGATGGAGCTTGCGAAGTGCATATATCAAGGAAAGTTAATTGCACCTAGTTGCATGTAGCTTATTCATTGATAGAGCAATTACAAGGAAGAATTGGTAAGGGATTATGAATGGCATAATCATGACATTAAAAATTGTGCATACAAGTGCTAAGTAAATTTTATATAGAATCGCTCGTTGATCCTAAAGGGGGAGAGCAGATATGCGATGGAAATGTTATCGCGACTACTCTTGCATTGTTTGACAAGAATACAATTGGTTTTTTTTGTTGGTTGATTGAACAACATCCTAAATGCTCTCACATTCAACTGGTTGTTAGTTGTTGTTTGGATGATTATTCCAAGTGCTTGTGATTTATAGTAAATTCATGGCAAGGGTCTGTGATGACAAGTCGCCATGGGAATAAATGAATGTTTTCTTGGAAAATGACATTAGGGCTGAATGCCTTGTTTGTGCTTGATTCTTAAAGGATTTAATTAAGGAATGATATTTTGCATGGGTGGATCACCTCCATGATCGCACCACGGATTAACCCAAAGAGGGCACTGCTCGATTCATGGGCCGAAGGTCAAGTGGTAAAAAGGCCAACCATGGGAATGATGTTTCGCTCCTAGACAGCTTGCGGGTCAGTTGGAGCTCTGGACACCCCTTGCTAGGTCTAGAATGGAGTTGAAGACCTCCGTGGCCCCCAACGTCTAGGCATGTTTTGAGATCCTATTCTAGATAAAGGATTGAGTTTGTGGTGCCATGTGATTTGGACCAGTTTCTTCTGCAAGGCAGAAGGGATATTTCTGTTGGACAAAAGCGATACATAATTTCTCCTGTATGGGCGGGAGACAAAGATTAACTTGAAGATAAGTTAAGGAACTTGTTTGTCAATAGATTACTTTGCTCTGTTTTCGTGTCTATGCTATAAGTTATGCGAACGAATCCCGTTCCCTAAAAGGCTTAATTAATGAAGTTGACTTTAAGTGTCACACATAAATGTGGTAGGACCTAATTAGAAAACTAAAGCTATTAAGGGAAGCGGGTGGGCGGAAACCCTGACGGGTCCGTCCTACAATAGGGTGGTCCCAGAGAACTAGGAGGCTTGTCACAAGATTTTATCGTCATTCGACCTTTAGGTATTGTTAGGTTAGAACCCAATTCGTATCATTTTAGGGGACCAGAATGGGACTATGCCCTACGGGCAGAGAGGTTGAGCGGCACATCCCTCTCGTTTCCCATTCTCTTTGAACCAAGTGCAGCATGAGTCTGCTTCGGCTTGGATATCTCTGCGTAAAGTAGGATGTCCAAGATCCGACATTAGAATGCTGTTAGGAGACCTTGGCCACTAGGAGCCCAAATTTCAGGTCGATCCTAGTGGGTTTGGCCGTAAACGTTCCATTGCGAGGTGGATTCGGGAACCCTAGGCAAAAAAACTTGGAATATTCCATGGGAGTGCCAGGCAGCGACGCTTAGATTCATTTCTCAATGGACTGCTAAATGCATGCCTAGACAGCCGATGGGTGGGCACCTCACATTGTTCATGTCCAGCTTCTCAATGATAGGGTTTTCATTGTTCTTTACCATTATCATAAAATTGATATTAAACAACAAGCAAGTCTTTTGCAACTTTTCACAACACATACACATCAATATAGTAAGAAACCTTTTTTATTGACTATTTAATAGTACATATTGTCTACAACTTGTTAGCATATAAAACTTATTTTTTCTCCCTAGTAGCAAACACCTGAGGACTTGCAAATTCGAAATATGTAACTTGTGCACTCACTTTTGGTTGACACATCCCGAATCCCAATATATCCTAAAACTATTATTCGCAACGCTGCAGGTCTAAAGTAGAGTCTGAAGCAACCTTAGATGGCCAAAAAATTAGCAAATGCACCCTAAAGGGCCTATTTGCAAAATATACAGTGCTCTACGCATACACCAAATCCATCTTGACTCATATAGACACCTCACTTAACGAGATCATAATCAATAACCGTAGGACTATGAGTGTTGTAGCCCACAAACACATGTCTTTGAGAAGCCGCTTCAAATTTATCACGTCTTTCATATGTGAACACAAGTGTCACACCCAAAAACCATGAAATAAGAAATATTAGGCTTAGATCCAAAATATGTCTCATAGGGTGACATACCAACAATGGCCAAAGTGGGGGATTGATTAAGAACATGGATGGCAATAGACAGAACCTTAGTCCAAAGACACTTGAAATAATTGCTTTGGTTATGCATGATGATCCTAAATGTCCTCTAGCAATATTAGCCTAATGTGTGTTGCTTAGTCTAAAAGAAATCTAATCCAAAGTGCGAATGATTCTAAATATCAAATAGCAACAAGCAACAAGCAACCAAACAATGAAACAATGGCAGTGTATTTGATTTTTTCATTGTGTTTTTGCATTTTTTGAGTTTTAATCACTTTCCTTCCTTCAATACATATATAACCAAAAAAGTATGATAAGCATGAAGAATTTTCAATTTACAATAGTATCACATAAATTGTTCGAGTAAGATAAGTTTGAGTTTTGTATTTTTTTGTTTTATGTTTGGCTTTTTTTTTAAGTTTTTCTCAATTTCCTTCCTTTAATGTAGATACATCTAAAGAACTATGGCAAGTGTGATGTATTTCCAATCCACAATAGTATGACTTAAATTATTCATATAAGAGAAGTTTGAGTTTTGAGTTTTTTCCTTGCCTTTTGTGTTTTGAGTTTTGATTTTTGTGTTTTTTGAGTCTCACTCACTCTTCTTCCGTTATGCTCACACGATCAATACTCCATAATAAGAAAGTTGCATCTATAATATTGATACATAGATTGTTCAAGCAAGAAGAGTTAATTTTTGAGTTTTGTAGTTTGAATTTTTGTGTTAAAAGCTACAAACATAATCCAACAACCATGACAAGCATAATGTATCTTCAATCCTAATAATGTCATATGGTTTTCTTAAGCATGAAAAAGTTTGAGTTTTGACTTTTGAGTCTTTTGTTTTGTATTCTTGTGTTTTTTAAAAGTTTAATTGTGTTTTTAAGTTCAATTTTTATGTTTTCCTCTAGCATAACAAATCCAATCTTTTCACTCTCAATCAAACCAATCGATTCCTCTTGATTCAATCTTCCTAAATTAGCCACATGGGTTTTGGAGTATGCTGGCCACCACAAAGATAGACAATACATACCCCACCAATCCCATCCATGCTTATGCATAAACCTCCTATTTTGCCACATAGTAGAAGTGTGAGAACATCAATGATTGCACCGTCTTTGTCCTAACAATAAAACCAAAATGTTGGACTAAACGCACAATAATTGGGACATTTGATAGACTTCTATTGTTTCAAAAGTTGCAACTCACTTCAACGACAATCTCTTGCCTTGACTCTCGATACTTTTCTCTAACTTCTATGTATCCTCCTCTCTATCCCACTTTGCTCTAACTACTATGTATCCTCCTTCTATTGTTTCAAAAGTTGCAACTCACTTCAACGACAATCTCTTGCCTTGACTCTCGATACTTTGCTCTAACTACTATGTATCCTCCTCTCTATCCCAAGAAAGCAAGAACATAAGAATGGCTTTGAGGTGTAGTGAACTCAACAACTTATCTTTCTGTGTTATAGTCTGAATGCTTGAAGGCTCCACATGGTTCCATGAACCAAGAGACATGATTCGATGCCTCCACTCCTCTACATCCACCATCACACACCAACAAGTCAAGAGGCTAGTAGAGAAAAAGAGAAAAGCAAGAAGATGACAAAGAGCTTCACCTTCCCTTAGTCCCTTGCTCAACACATCTCTCACTCACTCTCTCTTAGAAACTCTTAACAAGGGAGGCAAGACGATACAATGGAAGGAGAGAATAGAAAGCTTTAATACTTACATTGACAGAGCTTCTATAGCATGAATGTACTAAAATGATAAATACAAGTAAGACCTCCCACATTATATAGATAAAAATTAGAGTTAGGGTTAGGTCACTTCTCTAGGGTGGCACACTATTTTAGGATTAGGGTGGCTTACATGCCTTTTGCATTTTAGGGTTTGGGCCCTACTTTGCATTTTAGATTTTATGTCCTTGTGAATTAGGGTTTGTGCTCCTTTTGCATTTTAGGGTTTCAATCATTATAAATTAGGATTTGCACCCTCTCTTGGGTGTCCTACCCACTTTGTGGGCTGTAGGTTGGTCAATCGGTCATTCCTCATTGTATACTCCTAGCCTATACTAGTACAATGAAAAATGCATGTGCATACCCCACATAACAATTGTGGATGTGACAAACTGCAACAAATACAATGCAAGAGATATACACAATGTACATGGAAGTGAGCTTGGCTCTCACAAAATTTATTAGTCATGATAATCCAATGTCCATGAAGTACGATATTAATACACAAGTGTGCAAAATAATATAATGAAGCTCCTCAAAATAATAATCCTTTCAAAAAATAGTATCTGCACTTGTGCTTTGACCTTTCAATTTATCTTTTTTTCCAAATACTATTAATATCGTGTATGACATTGACCATCTCAATTCTCTCATCATTGGATTGGGGACAACTAGGGACAATCTACCTAACTGCCCTTCATATGAGAAGGTAATGGATAGCCAATAGGCTTACCACCACACACATGGAACTACTTAAGGACTTTATGAATGCACTTCTTTTATGATAAGTAAATGATCCCCTTAGAGCACTTGATGGGACCAAAAATGGGCCAGCACTGGCTATGGCACTAGCTAAATCTCATGTATACAACAGACACCTCCAAATGGGCCAGCACTGGCTATGGCACTAGCCTGACCTCATGCATACAATAGACACCTCCACCACCACACCCGACCTTTGCGGTCCAGGAGCATTTGTAATAACTAAATCCACACTAAATACATCTAATATTGCGTTTGTAGCTGGATAAGAGTCCAATGAAACCTTTCCCAAAAACCCACAAAGGGGGTATCCCCCACATGTTGGAAATAAGCACCACATATCACACACGAAGGAGGCACCCCACCGGTTGATTGCCGTGGCCCCACTGTAGCTCTCCTACATCTTGGGGGTTGGCCCCTAGATGCGCTGCTTTTACATATAAACACATTTGCATAAGACTCCTCTCTTTTCAGCGAGATCTAGGAGACATCATGTTTTTTACCAATAATTTTCCTAAAGAAACAAATGACTAACCTACTGCAAGGGGAATTTCACCCTCTCAAACGTAGGTCAAGTAGAATTCAAACAATTGCTCCGCATTTCCAAGAGTTGATACCACATGTATGATCAATGCAATAGTGGATGTCTCATTGTGCACAAACAGCTATGTTTCAAAATCAGGCTATGTGCTAGTACGCAACCAATCTTTCCATGAATTCTGGCTAATGTGCGTATATGCTTCGTTGCAAGAATCTAGCACCAAGGCGAACCTTGTGCTACTAGATCCCTAATTTCCAAATAAACCATTTCCTAAATGCTATGCATAGAGAAAACCAATCATAATTTGTATTATTTCATCCCTCAAACTGTTGCACAAAATCCTACTCTCCCTCACCATTTAAGTTTTGCTTCATTGCATAGTTGTATAGAGGTTGTTTTGTCATGATTTAGTGTATAAATAGCAATAAATCACACCCTATAACAAAAAGATAGGGCAAACTGAGGCCAAACCTCATGCTTTGCCGCACCATACATCCACAACCACTTATTATATTTTTTTGTATTTTTCTAAGGCATATTCTTATTTTTCCTCTTATTTTTCTCTATTTTCCTCTAATTTTCCAATTAAAAATTGATATATTTTCAGATTTGTGGCTCTTAATTCTTAGAACAACAGAAATATAGATTTTATTAGCATTTTATCCCATGTGTATTGGTTTATCTCACCCGAAAACACCAAAAACCCCATTTTCCTCATTAAAATCATGTTTTACAGGTTTCTAAAAATTATTTCCAGCATTTAACTTTATGTTTTCTCATTTTTTCATCATGGAAGCATAGAACAAATAGTGAACATCATTCCTACCAATTTTCACTCCATAAGAACAACATTAACTCAATCAAATGTAAAAAACAAGCAATTTTCCTTTGTAAAATAGAATTACAGATTTTTTCCTTCTTTGTAGGTTTTAAAATCTAATGCAGGACAGCAAAACAGTTCTCATTCAATGCTCACTCCATCTTCAATCATCCATCTTCAGCCCCACTCGAATTGGAAGCAATCCGGTACATCGCTGGACAAGCATTATTCAATCGGTCTTCATTCTTCTTCATGGGCATGAACTGCCCCTTGCAGGAGAGAGAGGGAGGAGAGAGAAATACTGATTTCCATTCTCTTTGCTGAGTGCATCAATTCTTGATTAGTTTTCGGCAATGGAGAGCAAAGGTTAGGAGCATCTCAGTGCCCTCTCCATTCCTCATGCATCAGACAATTGCAAAATGCCATTCTCATCCCAAAATCGGCTACGCACAAAAAATGTGCCCCCCCATGACATTTCATTTCTTGGGTTTTTAGGCTTAATTAATAAATCTTTAAGCTTAAAGCTCCAAAATAACTAGTTCATGACTTCCCGTTCACACTATCGGCAAGTGGTTTTTTCAATTTTGGGGAGAGCAAACGACGTTGGAATCAAAATCTGTCTAGACAGATGTCTTCAGGGCATCAAAATTCATAAACTTGGTCTCCATCATGCTCTTCCTGGCTTCTAGATCTAGTAGTCGCTTCACAACCCCGAACTTTGCAGAGATTAAATGGGAGGTCAAATGGGCTTGGATCAACAAACCGAAACTTGCGTTGGATTCCTGACATCAAATGCATCTAGGAAAACTCTAGCTCGACCAACCACCACCATTTGGTTTTTCATGAAAAAAAGCACTAGTGCTTTAGGAAATTTCCACTTAAATTCGTACTAACTGCAGCTGCTGCCTTTGACGAAGTCTATTTTTTTGCTAAAATTCAAAATTTTTGGCTATTTTTAAGCACTTCTCGGTGTCAAAAACCATTTGCCATTGGTGACCACGGTATAGGGCGACTTAGTCTGTTGATTCCTATGAATAGATCTACACATAAACAAAATCCCAAAAAGCATCAAGCTGATACAAAATATAGGCAACAAAACACATCACAGCTTTCACCCTAGCCCCTAACAAAACCATAGCATGAAATCCACAAGAAGTAGGCCTAGCGTAATCTGATAAAAAGCCAAAAGTTAGTCACTAACCAACTGTTCCAACACAGCCAAGCAAAAAAGAACAATCAAAGAGGTCATCCTAAGTGGTGGCTTGAACTACATACCTAACTAAGGACAACTCAACTAGGAGCTCCTACTAAGCAAGGACTCCTATAGCCTGATCCACAAATATTATCTTTTAGCATATTGGGTCTTTAACCTCTTATTTTCCATACTCGAGTGTGTTAAAAGGAGGGAGCTGAGCGTAGTGACCCAAGGGGAACGAGGCGTTGGCCTCAAGTCCTGTCTCGGTACCCAAGAACCTACCAAGCCCTCGTGAGGTGACACTTAATCCTTTTCTAATGCTCACTTTTATTTTCACTCCAACCTTCTTTTATTCTTTGCTTTTCAGTTAGTTACCACCCTAGGAAGACAAGGCATCAGCCCTGGGTCTTGTCTCGTCCCTAAGAACCTACCAGGCCTTCGCAAGGCAATAAACAACCACTCAAAGATTTTTCTTTTGTCCCTTTTTAAAATTGTTTTAGGGGTTAGAATCCCTTTTTACACACCTCTATATATTCATATATTTTCTTTCAAATATTTAGGGTTTTTCATTTTGGGTGTTGTGGGAGCTTTCGCTCAACTGCCAAGACCCACTGGCCGCTTATTGTTTCAAGCGTTCCAAGCCGAGCACTAATGGCTACCTCTCACATAGCCAATGCGCCATCCATATCTATGGGTGTAGTGAGCTTACCTCCATGCCGATCGAGTTACCTCCTCTCTCGTGCACTCCGGTAGCTCCATGATCCAAGTGCAAGCTTCAAGCAAGCTCCATCCTCAAGCTCCACACTCCAAGCTCCATCACTACGAGCAAGACAAGAGAAGAGAAGAGAAGAGAAGAAGAGAGGAGAAGATGGAGAGCTTCTCCTCCCTAGTCCCTCACCCTTACACACTCACTCCCTCACACTCTCACACTCCCTCTCTCAAGCACAAGCTCAAGCAAGCAAGAAGAAGAAGAAGAAGAAGAAGAGGAGAGCCACTTTTGGCCACACACAAGAATGATCTTCTCATTCACTTTTGAACTTTATATACAAAACCCTAAATCCCTTTTTGGGCGGTCATCCCCTTATCCCCTTTTTTACATGGCCGGCCGTGGCCTAGGCCCTTTTTCCCATTGTCCTCCTATCTTCCTAGCTTCCTTCCTACCACCCATCTACCTTTACAAATTACAGGGGTGAGAGCCCGGCACTCCTTAAATTAAATCACGATGCGCTTGCGCTCTTTTACAAAAGTATTGACTTGCACTTTTCCTTGTGTACGCCTTTTTCCCTTATTTGGGACTTTTCTGCGCTTCTTGTGTTTCTAGATTTTTCTTGGTGTGCCTTCGTCTTCCATTTCACTTTTTCCTTGGCCTTGTCTTCTACTTCAGCTTTTCCGTATTTTCCACCTTTGTTCGTTTGAGGGTTAACATTACCCCCTCCTAGACGAGTGCCAGTTCCATGGCACTCACCGTCGTAGGCAGCAGGCTTTGGCATGCACTGAAGACATGGGTGGAAGGGACATCCATGGTTTCCGTGGAGGAGTGTTGGTGGTGGTGTGGAGGAAGGTCGTTGGGGGCGCATTGGTGGCCTAGGTGGCTAGTGGTAGGGTTGTTGGAGTTGGTGGTAGGGTTGTTCTTTGTTGGGGATTGTACTGATGGGCCAGCACAAGTGTTGGTTTGTTGGGGATTCTGCACATGACAATTCTTGGCGGGCTTGCAGGATGATAAAGGATAAGAATTCAGATTTGGGTGTCGATGAAGAGCAAACGACACTTTCATTGGAGTCTTCAATACCTGCAATTAAAAACCTCTCATAGATGGTCTCTCCCTAGGGGTAGTGCTAGTCTTCTCTATCGTGCACAAGACATAGTTCAATTAGTTTGGGAGATAGGTCGAACTCTAAGCAAGCTGAGAATATTTTCCTACACTTGAGGACCCAAACTGTGTATATATTTTGGTGCATATATTATGTGAGTGCTCGTGCATACTTAGATATTACGTAGTTAGAATATCGCGGGCTGGTTTCTCGTAACAATGTGTGGATAAAGCAAAGTTGTCCATGTTGAGAAGAAGTACACGCAAAGGTGTATGAGACATCATTTGCATTGTGACTGCATGACATAGCATAATTGAACACAGGGACATTGCACTTTCGGTAGCTGGAAGCTATTGGACTTGCTTGATGAGGACGGTGTACTTTTCATGGCCATTCATGCGGTGCTTACCATAATTTATTGCAATGGTATTAAGACAGAGTGCAAGAGGGAATCGTGCAAATGGGTCAGGGTGACAAGTCTAACCATAGGTGAGGCAAGCTCCCTAAGTATGTCCTGCCCTTGATGTGCCCTGAACAATTGTGGGTGATGCTAAGGGGCTAGGGGACTAGGGACGGAGCCAGCCGATGAAGGTCACTGGATGTACCTAATTTGAGGACCCCTAGGTGCTGTGTTGTGATCGTGGGTGCTTCGTATCTTTTTTTGGTGGTTTTTTTCCCTTTTTCGTTTTCTTTTTCTTGTGCTTTTTTCTTTCTTTTTTTCTTTCTTTTTTCTCCTTTTTTTTTGAACTTTCTTGAGTACAACCATTGCAATATGTTGAGGCTATCAGCCTTTCAATGGGTTGGGAAATGTCAAGCTTCAAGGCTCAGGAAATGGATATTACAGTGATGATTGTGCCCTAGCCTCGTTGTTAGAGAAGCACTCATTGAGAGGGGAGATGCACTTTGAGATATTGCAACCCTCTTTGGAACGTGCGATATTGGTACATTTAGGGTAACTGCTGCTATGAGTGCCCGGCGTAGAGTGTAACCCAAAAAGAGGAAGTGGTTAAGATCATGCTTTGGCCCATGCGACGTGGGCGCTTGCACGTGTGATCTTTGCTTTTGGCAGCGTGGCTTTGTTGCGGCTCTTTGTGGGGTCGGTGGACTTGCGGTGACTTGGGCATTGAACACTTTCGCACAAAGACCTGTATCATCCTGCATCCACTTGTCACTTCATGAGAGTACATGCACGGCATATGCCGCAACTAGAATAAACCAGTGCAACGCAAGGAGGCATCACTTATATGAATTCCATGGTGTTGGCTGAGATACTTATCACCTGCACTTGATTAGCTTCTTCTTTTGCTAAAGACGTGAAGTATATTAAACGCAAATATGAAAATTTTGTACAATTGGGGAACATGTCAGCACTTAACCATTTAAAGACAAAAAGTCATGGCCAGGTAGCATTTGATAAGCCTTTTATACAACATGGGGCTACTCTATTTGTACGAGGCGGGGCGAGTCTGGATAGTCGGGCGAGTGACGGCGAATAGCATCCTTGCAAGCCAGCTACACTAGGTGCTTCATGTAGGCTACCGTAGGGGGACCTACAAAATGCGAACCAAGGATTAGGCCTTGAGGCAAGATAAAACCATTCTCATGGAAGGGATTATACACTGGGTTATCAAGCGCACATGACGAGAAGGGGAAAGGTGAGGCATGCAGTGTTTTTTGTAGAGGAATGGCCCCCATGATGATGTTCATTTGGCCTCCAGCCATTAGCAGATCTTGTCTCATGCTAAGTTGCGTGGACTGGTTGTCATAGAGTGGGGCAGGGCTCATCCTCGGAAGGATAGACCGGAAAGGGTGAAAGGTGTATAGAAAGGGACGGTACCCTGTCTACACCATCAGGGATGTTGGTCAGGGCTTCCTATGGTGGTAATGAGGGTTGCATACCCTCCACCTAGAGGAAGGAATGGTCACACAACTTCTAAATCTATGGTGAGAGGAGGACCTGAGGAGCTTAGTCTATTGAACCCAACTCTTCTCCCTGTGCTTGACTATCATTGCTTGTGTGTGTTGATATTGTCTATACAGGGTCACAAAAGTCATTGTTTATTTATATACATATCTACAAATCCATGTCACTTCACGAGGATAAAAGCCAATTGTAGAACTCCGGATTGTACTGGAGTGTGGCACATGCATCCAGTACTTATGGCAGCATACTCAATACCGATAGATATTTTGCAACATCGAGTAGCATGGAACCTTGTCCGAGTCTACTGGCAATATGTAACTCCTCCTCAGTGAGAACCTTATTAGACAAAGAGTTCTCTTGGCTAATGTCAGCTAAGTTCGTACCTCGAATGGCAGTCAGCACTCGAAAGGAAGTTGGTGCCACATAGGTTGGGTCTCTTTGAGACTACCATTTGGTCAATCACTCCTCTGAGACTGTCATGATCTAGGCTCCTAGTTTGGCCATTGCAACGCGGTTTTCAAACCAACATTGTTTGAATTGACTTTGACCCTCTGATTTTCACTTTAGTTGCTCTATCTCTAAGAGATTTAGTTGGCAGAGCACATCATTGAATGTTATAGTTAAGCATAGTTCGTCAGCTTCCTCGTCAGAGATGAGTCGCATGCGTTCATACAGGAGCCTGTTATAGTGCTCGTCAAGTGTTCTTGCTCTTCCCAAGATAAGGGAAATGGCAAGTATTCTTCAAGCTACTCTTTAGGGAATGCGCCCATGTCTGCCAGGACATAGACACGTGCGAACACTTTGAGCTTAGCATCCAACTCAGTTAAGCATTCTGCAACACTTCTATGTTCAACAAGGGCTTGCTCGGTTGCTATCTCATGCAAGGTTCTAGGAGTTTGCCTAGGCTTTAGCATAGCTGGGGGCTCAGGCATAGACGAGTAAGATTGGTCAATCCTAGGATTTCTTATGCTCTTGGGGTTTCCATGTTTCTCTGCGTCATGGTTCTCCTTGGATGTGACTAGTATAAATTTGTCATCCTGTTGTGACAGCATTGTATCCACTCTTAATTGGTCAATGCGAGTTCTGTTGTCGATGGATTGAGTGTTGCAAGCAGTGGTTGATGGTAACGACTGCTTTGATTTTTCAGAGTACACGAATGTGTCTAAAGTTTCACCGCTACTAGGAGAGGCATCAATGGGGTCATTGGTGGATGGACTCGATGCTTTATTTTCCAGCTCTCCAGCACTCTTGGTGTCAATGTTCTTGGGGTCCACAACCACCTGTAACTACTATTGTCTTCGTTGTTTTCTCCTCTTTTTCTTGTTCAATGAAGGTGCATCTGTCAAGGACTCAGAACCCTAGACTAGGTCAGCCATTGATGTGCTTAGTTGGGCCTCAGCATTCTCTTTCTCTAGTGTGTCCTCATGGGACATAGCCACGGCCTGCTGAATAGCCTTGCTAGGTTGTGAGGGTACAACTGCCTCTCTTTTTAGAGAGTCTAGCTCTTCAGCCAATTCCCTTCTGTTTAACTCCTCCAGCCTAGGCTTTAAGCACTTTGGAAGTGCTGGAGTTGTCAAGGATGCTGGTTGCGGCACCTCCTCCATAGGTGAACTACTAAGGGCACGTTCCGCAAGGGGCATTGTCACGCCCAGGGGTTGTGACTGCTGTGATCCCTGGTTGAAAGTAGTAGCGACTAGTCCAATGGGCTGGCTACTCTTGGTGGATTGCGGTGTCAAGTCCCTAGGTCGATTGGAAGTGGTCGTGTCTTTTGTTGCCCTTTGAGCATTCATCTGTGTAGATCGAGCATGAGTTGATCTAGTCACATTAGGTTGCACATGCATATCCTTGGGCCGAGAGCTACGGCTAGTGTCATGTCCCACCTCTTGGACATTTGGAAGCTTAGATGGAGATTGAGATTGGAAGTGAGCAGCTGCCCTTGACGACCGCTGCTGTGCTTCCTGTGTCCATTTGGAAAAAGAGGGTGTATGAGATCTAGGACTCTTAGGTGGACTTGGCACTGGCTGAATGATTTGCTTGAGGCTATTAGACGATTGTGCCATTTGCTTTGTTGAGTGATTAGCCTTGCGATGAGCAATGTTGTGCCTATGATGCATGTTATCCTCTTGGGAAATCAAAGGCTTTTTGGGAACTAATGGCTTTTGTGCACGCTTAATGGTTACATATGACATCTGCTTATTAAGCATGCTAGGCTGAGGCTCTTTCTTTTGAACACTCATGTTTGGTTTCTTGCCTCGAGACCTAGAGTTTCTCTTAGATTTCCTCCTGTTCTTTGTTGCTTTTGATGCAATCTGGCCTTCAGCTGATAGAGGTGGTTTAGCAGGGGGTTTTGGTACCCAAATCCATCGGTTACCTACGTAATACCCTTGAGCACGTAGCAATGCTTTGGATATCCATTGCGGCGTTGTATTGACTCTCCATCGATGCCTTTGTATATAAGGCTTAGGCTTCTTTTGGGGTCTTCTACAATATTTATAAGTCCAAAGCCCGTCCTTGGCATTGTCTCTTGACCTTCTTGTTTAAGGCATGGCCTCACTCACTGGTTCTCGTTGTTTGACCTATGCTTGTATCAACTCTTCCAACAAGTCCTTGCTCTCGTTAGTAGCCTTTACTATTATGTTAGCACCCTCCTTACCTTTCCCTCGAGGTTTGATGAGGTCACCCTTGCTAAAGATTGTGACTATCCTGGTAGTGTCAAGTGTATCCTCTATGCTACATAGTCGGCCTCACACTTGGTCGCCCTTTTGAAGGGTCTTCCTAGGAGGGTTTCCTTCCCGTAATTAGCACTATTTGGAGGAACATGAAATAGGATAGGCAAGCTTTCAGTTTCAATTGTCACAAGGATTTTTCACTTCCCTATGAGTGCTTGTGGGTCTCCCCCGTAAGGGCTAAGATTTGCATTAGTCAGTGTGAGCTCTGGTTGGCCTAGTACGGTCCATGCTTCATAGGTCAAGATATTGAAATCTGCTCCTCCATCAATTAGAGCATCAATAATATGCTCTCTTTTCGCGGTGAGTTTGATCCTAAGATAAGTAGTTGGTACTATTATTCGTCTTTCAAGTCTTGGCTTGTAAATTTAAGCCTTCTGACAAATGCCCTTGAGTCCCCAACTGCACAACCAGATGTGGATTCTCCACTGGTGTCTTGGATCGTCAGTGCAGTGCTATTCAAGGAGCATCTATTGTCAGGACTGTCATATCTAGTCATTCTTGCTGTTGTAGCTTGATGTTGTTGCTTTCCGCTTTGACTAGATGCAGTCCTAATGCAACACGTATGTGTTTTTGTAGTGTGGCCTTTTTGCTCTTGTTGGCTAGATTGGCCCATTGATGTTCTAGGGTCTCTGTTTCTCTCTGTTCGGGTATGGGCTTTTGGTTGCTCTTTTGTAAGTGAGAATCCATGCTCATGTAGAGCCATTACTACACTAGGGTCCAATTTGGAGGACCTATCGTGATGCACGTTTTCTCTCCAACCTACTTGGGGGAGGTGCGGAGGGGGCAGAACCCCCTCTCTACGGGGGTCCGGGGGAGCAGTCCCCCTCGGCACGTAGGGCCATTACAGTGAACGCCATGCGCAATTTGGAGGACTATTTATAGCCAAATTTTAAACTACTTGCTTTAACTTTCAGCCCAGTGATGGATCTGTGATGTGCCTTTAGCTCTACTAGCCTTTAGGGTCAATTTTAGGGTTTAGATGCATTAAAATTTGTGTTCTAGATACCTGTTCGATTTTGACAGTTTTCTGTCCGATTCTCAGATGTTCGATTTTTCAGGAGTCCAATTATCAGAGTCAGATGTCCGATTTCGGGTTCGTCCGATTTTGGTCACGTCCGATTTCTGGAATAGGACGTCCGATTTTGACATGCATTCGATTCTGAATTCGTCTAATTCCTTGCGTCTGATTTTCGTGTGTCCGATCCTAAAGTCTGATTTTCAGTGTGTTCGATTTTCAGGGTCCGAGTGTCTGATTTTGAGATTGGGTCGGATTCTCACAGTGGTCCGATTCTGGGAATCCGATCGGAGAGGGTGGTCCGATTCTAGCAGTCGAACAGTGTGACCCCGAAATTGAATGGTCTGATTCTGGGAATCAGACTAGAAAAGTGGTCTAATTTTTTGAGTCGAACGATCCGACTCCAGAAGTCGGGCAGTCCTATTTTGGGACTCGGATGAACTGGTCCGACGGCGTGGACGACGGCCCGCAGGTTGCGCAAGATGCCTCAAGGTCAACGCCTACTCCACGGAATCGTGATGTGCCTTCCAAATAGATGCAAAGCAATACAAGGAAATGCCAGACTTACTTGGAATCACTGTGGCGCTTGAATCGATCGGCGCTTCAACAATCTCCGCGCAGCTCTCTCTTTCTCTCGCTCTCTCCCTGGCTCTCAAGCTTACTCTCTTCTCACAAGGTAGAATGTCAAATGTGGTCTTTCTTGGTTCCCTAGGCCTCTTATTGCCCCATCCCAGCCTGCTGTGACCTCATAAGTTAGTCCCTCATACTCTTCCAGCTAGAAATCTGAATTTGTGCCCCTATTTCCCTGTTTTAGCCTATTATACAGCAACAGAAAACCCTACTATTTGCTCCAATGTTTTGCTTCTATCCTTCCTAAATGCAAGAAAACATTATAAGAAAAATACCTACACTACTCCATCATGCTTTTCCAAGTCCAAAACAACAAAAACCTACTTGCTAAGGAGATCCAATACCTCTTCAAACTACCTCACTTCCTACCTACCTACCTCAAGCACCAGTTCGAGGAAAACTCTACTTCAATGCTCGATTTGAATCGCGTAAGTGCTCAAGGCTTGAATCCGTTGGTCCCGGCAACAGAACCAAAATGTCAGAGCTTTCACTCAACCGCCAAGACCCACGGACCGCTTATTGTTTCAAGCGTTCCAAGCCGAGCACTAATGGCTACCTCTCACACAGCTGACACGCCATCCATATCTATGGGTGTAGTGAGCTTACCTCCATGCCGATCGAGTTACCTCCTCTCTTGCACACTCCGGTAGCTCCACGATCCAAGTGCAAGCTTCAAGCAAGCTCCACGCTCCAAGCTCCATCGCCGCGAGCAAGAGAAGAGAAGAGAAGAGAAGAGAAGAAGAGAGGAGAAGATGGAGAGCTTCTCCTCCCCAGTCCCTCACCCTCACACACTCACTCCCTCACACTCTCACACTCCCTCTCTCCCTCCCTCACACTCTCACACTCCCTCTCTCAAGCACAAGCTCAAGCAAGCAAGCAAGAAGAAGAAGAAGAAGAGGAGAGCCACTTTTGGCCACACACAAGAATGAGCTTTTCATTCACTTTTGAACTTTATATACAAAACCATAAATCCCTGTGGGAGATTTCGCTCAACCGCCAAGACCCACAGACCACTTATTGCTTCAAGCATTTCAAGCAAGCTCTAATGGTTATCTCTCACCTAGCCGACGCGCCGTCGATCCTACGAGTGTAGTGAGCTTACCTTGATGCCAATGTGAGTAGCCTCCTCTCTTGCACACCTCGGTAGCTCCACGATTCTTGATGCTAGCTCAAGCATCCTCAAGCCTCCTCCATCTCCAAGCTCCATCCTCCATAGCCGTGCACGCAAGAGAAGAAAAAAGAAGAGAAGAGAAGAAGAGAAGAAGAGATGGTAAAGAGCTTCACCCTCTTGATCCCTCACTCCCACACACTCACTCCCTCACACTCTCACACTCCCTCTCTCAAGAGCACACACAAGCAAGAAGGAGAGAAGAAGAAGACTCCTTTTGCCACACACCAAAGGAATAAGCTTCTCATTCACTTTTCAACTTTATATACAAAAACCCTAAATCCCTTTTGGGCGGTCATCCCCTTTTCCCCTTTTTTTACATGGCCGGCCGTAGCCTCTAGGCCCTTTTTCCCATTATCCTTCTATCTTCCTAGCTTCCTTTCCACCGCCCGTCTACATTTACAAATTGCACAGGTGAGAGTCCGACGCTCCTTGAATTAAACCATGATGCGCTTGCACTCTTTTACAATAGTTTGACTTGTGCTTTTCCTTGTGCGCCTTTGTCTTCCGTTTCTCTTTGCCTTGGCCTTTGTCTTTGTCTTTTGTTTTAGCTTTCTGGATTTTCTAACGCCTGGCACTCTTTTACAAGATTTCAGGATGCGCCTTTATATTTTAAAATGCACCTTTCCCCTTTTTCATTTGCCTTAGACTTTTAAGGTTGCCCTTGCGCTTTTGGCCTTTCCTCCTCTTCTTTCTTTAGTCAAGCTACCTTTTTTTTGCCTTTGCCCTGCGTCTTTTTTATTTCCTTTTTCTTTCTTCATGTTTAACATTACCCCCCTCCTAGACGAGTGCCAGTCCCATGGCACTCATCGTCGTAGGTAGCAGGCGTTAGCATGCACCGAAGACGTGGGTGGCAAGGACGTCGGTGGTTGCCATGGCAGAGTGTTGGTAGTGGTGGGGAGGAAGGTCGTTGGGGGCACGTTGGTGGGTTAAGTGGGGATAGGTGGTAGGGCAATGGGAGTTGGTGGTAGGTCTATTCTTTGGGGGGGTTGCATTGATGGAGTACAAGTGGTAGTTTGGTGAGGATTCTGTACATGACGATTCGTGGCAGGCTTACTGGGTGATAAGGATAGGAAGTCAGAGTTGAGGGTGGATGAAGAGTGAACGACACCTTCGTTGGATCTTAATACCTGCAATTGAAAAACCTCTCATGTGGTCTCTCCCTAAGGGATAGTGCTAGTCTTCTTTATCATGCACAAGACATATTTTGATTAGTTTGGGAGATAGGTCGAACTCTAAGCAAGCCTGGATTATTGTCCTGCACTTGAGGACCCGAACCGTGTATAGGTTATAGTGTGAATATTAAGTGAGTACACGCGTATATTTAGGTATTACTTAGTTAGAAGACTGTCGGCCTGGTTCCTTGTATAGCAATGGGTTAGTGAAGCAAGGGGCTAGGTTGATGGAAAAACTTGTCGATGAAGACGAGGAGTACACTTGATTGCTTGAGACATCATTATGGTCTTGTCAAGGCAATGTACATAATTGAGCTCCTTGATGTCTTAGCTTTTGGTAGCTAGTGGCTACTTGTAATGCTTGAAAAGTATGGTGTACTTTTTCCTTGTCTTTCATGCCTTGCTTACCACTGTTGATTGTAATGACATTGAGATGGAGTGCAAAACAATTGTGCAAGTGGTTTAGGGTGACAGGTCTAACCATAGGTGAGGCAGGCTCTCGAGGTATGTCCTGCCCTTGATGTGCCCTGAACAATTGTGGGGGATGTACAAAGGGCTAGGGGATTAGGGACAGAGCCAGCCGACCAAGGGCATTGGATGCACCTCACTTAAGGACCCCTAGGTGCGGTGCTGTGATAATGGGTGCTTCTTATTGCTCCATGCTTTTTTTCTTTTGGCCAAAGTACAACCACTACAATATGCTGAGGTATGAGCCTTTTTGGCTGGGAAATGTCAAGCTTGGAAGGTTCAAGAATTGGATATGACAATGATGATTGTGCCCGAGCCTCGTTGTTGGGGGAGCTGTTAATGCAATATTGGTGTGATTGCGGGGACACCCGTCGTGAGCTTACTATAGCGCTTAGCCCAAGAAGAGAGTGGAGCCCATGACTATGCTTTGGTGCGTGTGATGTGGGTACTCGCAAGGGTGATTTTTTGCGTTCCGCATCGTGGCTGTGTTGCGGTTCATGTGCGGTTGGTGGTCTTGCAGTGGCTTGGTCGTTGGACACGTTTGCGCGAAGACTTGTGTCATCCTGCATCCACTTGTCACTTCGTGAGAGTATATGCTCGCTTGCGTTAAGTACATCGAAAAAATGCAATCATGTTAAGACATAATTTTTCAAAATTCTATGATGTCTGTTGGGATGCCTATTTCATTGCTTGTTAAGGTCGCATACAGTAACGAGCGGTAACAGAAATGTGTACAAGTGGGGATCTTGCCCCTTTACTCATTAAAAAAAACAAAAAGTTATGGCATGCTGACTTGTCGAGCTACTTGTACATCATAGGGGTTTAGTTGATAGGTACTAGGCGGGGTGAGGCTGGTTGGCTAGGCGATCGGGGCGGTGCTAGTGAGGGGTTCCCGTGAGGCTGGGCAGGGAACATGTCAGCCGGGACATGAATGGTGTAGTCCCAGGTCGCTACCGTGTCTAGAATGTCTTGAAACAATTCATTAAATTCTGCCCTATCCCGGGCCGCCTTGTCACTTCGTGAGCACTTGGTGCCCGAGCGCGCGTTGGGGGTCTGTGCCACTAGTGTTGCCACATGCTGCGCATTTCGTTGAGTCTCGACTTTCTTGGCCTGGGGATTCTTCGGCCTTTGTCCGGGACGGTGTCGCTTAGGGCCTCGCTTCTTCGTGTACCTCTTGAGGGTGGGCACATAGCGCACCGGTGGAGGGGCATGTGCCGCATGTTCCCGGCGTGTGCGAAGAGCGTCCTTGCACGCCAGCTGACCGTGGTTCTCCATGTTTGCTTCTGGAAACCTGCAAAATGCAATCCAAGAGTTAGCCTTTGATACGGGATAAGAGCATTCCCATAGGAGGGACTTGGTGTGGGTTGTCAAACGTATGTGATTAGAAGAGGAAGTGTGGAACATGCTGGACTCTTGTAGTGGTGTCCCTCTGGTTGCTGACTACGAGCAGGTCTTGACTCACACCGAGTTGGATCGGTTGGTGGTTCTGCGTTTGGAAGGCTCCTCCTCGGAAGCATAGGCCGGGGAGGGGATCGTGTACAAAGAGAGAGAGACTATGCCCTACTTACGTCCTTAGGGATGTTGGACAGAGCTACCATGGTGGTAATGCGAAGCACATGCTCTTTGCCCAGAGGCGGGCATGATCTGGTGAACGTGGAACCAGCCTAGCATAGTTTGGCAGCCCCGATTTGTATGTCTGCGCTTGACTTGTTACGGCTTGTGTGTGTTGATAATGTCTATACAAGGTGATACAAAAATCATTGGATATATATGTGCACATACGTTTGTCCAAACCCTTGTCGCTTCACTAGGATAGAAACCAATGGTAAAACTCAGGATTGTACTGAAGCGTGGCACACGCATCTAGCACACGTGGTAGCTTACTCAATACTGATAAGTATTTCGCCACATCGAGTAGCATGGAACCTTGTCCGAGTCTACTGGCGACATGTAACTCCTCCTCAGTAAGAACTTTATCAAACATAGGGTTTTCTTGGCTTGGTTCGGCCAAGTCCTTGCCCCGAATGGCAGTCAGCACTCGAAGGGAAGTTGGTGCCACATAGGTTGGGTCTCCTTGGGATCGCCATTTGGCCAATCGCTCCTCAGAGACTGTCATGATCTGAGCCCCTAGTTTGGCCATTGCAACGCGGCCTTCGCACCAATGCTGCTCAAATTGGCTCTGGCCTGCTGACAGTCACTTTAGTTGCTCTATATCTACAAGATTTGGTTGGCAGAGCACTTCATTGAATGTGACGGTTAAGCGCAGTTCATCAGCTTCCTCGCCCGAGATGAAGTGCAACTGTTCGTGTAGGAGCCTGTCATAGTGCTCATCAAGGTGTTCCTGCTCTTCCCAAGATAAAGGGAAGGGCAAGTAATCTCCAAGCTGCTCCTTGGGGATTGTGCCCATGTCCGCAAGGATGTAAACGCGTGCGAATACCTTGAGCTTAGCATCCAACTCAATTAAGCATTCTGCGACACTTCTATGTTCAACGAGGGCTTGCTCGGTTGCCATTTCATGCAAGGTTCTAGGAGTTTGCCTCGGCTTTAGCATAGCTGGGGGTTCAGGCCTATATGAGCAAGATTGGTCAATGCTAGGATTACTCATTCTCTTGGGGTTTCCATGTTTCCCTTGAGGCTTCATTATTGCGTCAAGGTTCGCCTTGGGTGTGACTGGTGTGAATTTGTCACCCCGTCGTGACAGTGTTGTATGCACTCTTGATTTGTCAATGCGAGTTCTATTGTCAGTGGATAGAGCATTGCAAGCAGCCATTGATGGTAATGACTGCTTTGATTTGTCGGAGCACACGGATGTGTCTGAGGTTTCACCGCTATTAGGAGAGGCATCAATGGGCTCATTGGTGGATGGACTCGATTCTTTATTCATCAGCTCTCCAGCACTCTTTGTCCCAATGTCCTTGGGATCCGCAACCACCTGCAACTATTGTTGTTTTCGCTGTTTTCTCCTCTTTTTCTTGGTCAGTGCAGGTGCATCTAACATCTCAAGACCCTGGGCTATATTGACCGTTGATGTGCTTGGTCAGGCCTCAGCATTTCCCTTCTCTAGTGGGTCCTCATGGGACCTAGCCGTGGTCTGCGGAGTAACCTTGCCATGTTGCATAGGTACAACTGTCTCCCTTATGGGAGAGTCTAGCTCTTCCGCCCGTTCCCCTGTGCTTAACTCCTCCAGCCCAGGTTTTAGGCACTTTTGAAGTGCTGGAGTTGTTAAGGAGGTAGGTCGCGACACCTCCTCCACAGGTAAACTACTAAGGACACGTTCCGCAAGGGGCATGGTCACGACCAAAGGCTGTGACTGTTGTGGTCCCTGATTGGAAGTAGTGGTGGCTAGTACAGTGGACTGGCTACCATTGGTAGACTGCGGTGTCAAGTCCTTAGGCAGATCAGAAGTGGTAGTGTCTTTTGTTTCCCTTTGCGCATTCTCTTGTGCAGGTTGAGCAGCAGCACGAGGCTGCTGCTGCCGTGCTTCCCGCATCCATTTAGGTGAAGATGATGTAGGAGATTTGGGACTTCTATGTGGGCTTGGCACTGACTGGAGAATCTGCTCGTGATTGTTAGGTGATTATGTCATTAGCTTTGTTGAGCAATCGGCCTTATCATGAGCAATGTTGTGCCTGTGGTGCTCATTGTCCTCTTGGGAAGTCGAAGGCTCCTCGGGCACTAGTGGACCTTGTGCACACTCGACGGTTACCTCTGATATATGCTTGCTAAGCACGCTAGGCTAAGGATCTACTTTTTGATAGGTCATGTTCGGTTTCATGATTTCAATTGTGAGGGGCTCAATCACTCCAACATCTTTGGTTCGAGACTTGGATTTTCGTTTAGATTTCCTCCTACGCCTCTTTGCTTTTGACATAATTGGGGCTCCTGACAGAGGTGGTTTAGCAGGGGGTTTTGGTACCCAAATCCATTGGTTGCCTGCATAATACCCTTGAGCATGAAGCAACTCTTTGGATATCCATCGCGGCGTTAACCCTCCATCGATGCCTGCGTCTATAAGGCTTGGGCTTCTTTTGGGGTCTTCTACTATATTTGTAAGTCCAAAGCCCGTCCTTGGCATTGTCTCTTGACCTTCTTGTTTCAGGCATGGCCTCACTCACTGGTTCTCGTTGTTCAACCTGTGCTTGTATTAACTCTTCCCACAAGTCCTTGCTCTTGTCAACAAGCTTGACTGTTGTGTCGGCACCTTGCTTGCCTTTCCCTCGAGGTTCGATGAGGTCACCCTCGCTAAAGGTCGTGACTATCCTTACACCTGGTAGTGTCAGGTGTATCCTCTGTGCTACATAGTCGGCCTCACACTTGGTCACCCTTTTGAAGGGTCTTCCTAGGAGGGTTTCCTTCCCGCAGCTAGCACTATTTGGAGGAACATGAAATAGGATAGGCAAGCTTTATGTTTCAATTGTCGCAAGGATTTTGCACTTCCCTATGAGTGCTTGTGGGTGTCCCTCATAAGGGCTAAGAGTTGCACTAGTCGGTGTGAGCTGTGGTTGGCCTAGTAGGGTCCGTGATTCATAGGTCAAGATGTTAAAATCTGCTCCTTCATCAATCAGAGCATCAATAGTATGCTCTCTTTTCGCAGTGAGTTTGACCCTAAGATAAGCAGGTGGTACTATGTCTTCATCTTCCAGGTCTTGGCTTGTAAATTTAAGCCTTTTGACCGATGCCCTTGAGTCCCCACTTGCTTGACCGAACGTGGATTCTCCACAAATGTCTTGGGTTGTCTGTGCAATGTTGCTCAAGGTACATCTCTCGTCAAGAGTGTCATGCCTAGTCATCTTGGCAGTTGTAGCTTGCTGATGTTGCATTTCGCTCTGACTAGACATGGTCTGAACACAATGTCTTTGTATTCTCGTGGTGTGGCCTTTTTGCCCTTGATGGCTAGATTGGCCCGTTAAGGTTTTAGGGTCTCTGTTTGCCCCTATTCGAGTGCGGCCTTCTGGTTGCTCTTCTGCAAGGGAGCCTCCATGCTCGCGTAGGGCCATTACTGCCCGAGGGTCTAAGTTAGAGGGCCTGATAAGCTTCGTCGCTCAAGTCCTGGCCGCTCTAGCGAATTCTAGGGTCTACGCTGCTTCTTGCTGTTCACTCAGGGGTTGATCACAGGTCCTACGATTGGATTTCCGTTCTCAATGCGTCAGGTCGCTGGGGAGTGCTCCAGCACTATCCCCCTATCCCTTGGTCGTGACTCCTACATCGGAACTGCCTACAAGGCATTCGCTATGTTGTCCTGGAGCGGGTTGCGCTTCCAGTCAGTTGTGGGGGTCAATTTTTTATGTTTTCTTTTTTCTGCCTAAGGGTGTGTCTGATTCTGAGAATCGGACGTCCGATTTACCAGTGGTCCGATTTTGAGCTGTCCGATTCTCAAAATCGGACAGGGGTCAAGTTTTTGATTTTCAAAAATCGAACAAGTGGTCCGATTGGACCAGGTGGGTGGTCCAATTGCTGACGTGTCCTAATCCGTGGGTCCGATTCTACGAATCGAACAAGGGTGGGTCCGATTGCCTCGATCGGACAAGGTGTCCGATCAAACAGGTGGTCGAGTGGTCCGAGTAGTCCAAGTGGTCCAAGTGGTCCGATCGGACGGGTTGGTTCGAGTGGACGGTTGTCCGAGCATCCGATTCTCAAAATCAGACATCCAATTCTGAGAATCGGACACTAGATCAGGTGTTCGATTCCGTCGACCCGAATGCACTTTCGAGCATGAAATCGTCAAAAATCTTAAGGTATTGATTATTACAAGCTACAAGATTCAACAGGAATGATGCTGGAGTGATGGAGAAGAGATCTATACACCTGGGGATCGCCGATAGCAACGTAACTCCTCGCACTGATCGATCGGAATGGGTCACCCAAGCTCTCTCTCTCTCTCTCTCTCTCTCTCTCTCTCTCTCTCTCTCTCTCTCTCTCTCTCTCTCTCTCTCTCTCAACTAAGTCAGAATGCAAATGAGCTCTTCTCCCCTTACCCCAGCCTTACATAGCATTACCCAACCACTCTCTAACCTTAGAGCCTTTCCCCGTTGCGATTTCCCCCTCAAAAACACAATTTTTGCCTTCTTTTTCTTATTGCAACCAGATTTATAGCAACAAAAACCCTACCCTTTCAGTTTCGAATCTTAATCCTATCCTACCTAATGCTAACAAAAAATCACAAAACCAAGCATAAGTTGTATTTACCAAGACAAGCACTCATCAAAAAACTCAAAATACTTACTTGTTCCAACAATTAAACCTCCTAAATCTCCTATCTATCTCAAGCATCGTTTCGGGCAAAGGCCCTACTCCTATGCTCGATATGAGGTGCGCAAGTGCTCAAGCCTGAATCCGTTGTCCCGGGAACGGAACCAAAATGTGGGAGCTTTCGCTCAACCGCCAAGACCCACGGACCGCTTATTGCTTCAAGCATTTCAAGCAAGCTCTAATGGCTATCTCTCACCTAGCCGATGCACCGTTGATCCTACGAGTGTAGTGAGCTTACCTTGATGCCAATGTGAGTAGCCTTCTCTCTTGCACACCTCGGTAGCTCCACGATTCTTGATGCTAGCTCAAGCATCCTCAAGCCTCCTCCATCTCCAAGCTCCATCCTCCATAGCTGTGGGTGCAAGAGAAGAAAAGAGAAGTGAAGAGAAGAAGAGAAGAGGAGATGGTGAAGAGCTTCACCCTCTTGATCCCTCACTCCCACGCACTCACTCCCTCACACTCTCACACTCCCTTTCTCAAGAGCACACACAAGCAAGAAGGAGAGAAGAAGAGAGGAAGAAGAAGACTCCTTTTGCCACACACCAAAAGAATAAGCTTCTCATTCACTTTTCAACTTTATATACAAAAACCCTAAATCCCTTTTGGGCGGTCATCCCCTTTTCCCCTTTTTTTACATGCCCGGCCGTAGCCTCTAGGCCCTTTTTCCCATTGTCCTTCTATCTTCCTAGCTTCATTTCCATCGCCCGTCTACATTTACAAATTGCACGAGTGAGAGCCCAGCGCTCCTTGAATTAAACCATGATGCGCTTGCACTCTTTTACAATAGTTTGACTTGCGATTTTCCTTGTGCGGCTTTGTCTTCCGTTTCTCTTTGCCTTGGCCTTTGTCTTTGTCTTCTATTTTAGCTTTCCGGATTTTCCACCGCCTGGCACTCTTTTACAAGATTTCAGGGTGCGCCTTTGTATTTTAAAATGCACCTTTTCCCTTTTTCATTTGCCTTGGACTTTTAAGGTTTCCCTTGCGCTTTTGGCCTTTTCTCCTCTTCTTTCTTTAGTCGAGCTACCTTTTTTCCCCCTTTGCCCTGTTTCTTTTTTATTTCCTTTTGCTTTCTTCGTGTTTAACAATCCCTTTTTGGGCGGTCATCCCCTTATCCCCTTTTTGACATGGCCGACCATGGCATAGGCCCTTTTTCCCATTGTCCTCCTATCTTCCTAGCTTCCTTCCTACCGCCCATCTACCTTTACAAATTGCACGGGTGAGAGCCCGGTGCTCCTTAAATTAAATCACAATGCACTTGCACTCTTTTACAAAAGTATTGACTTGCGCTTTTTCTTGTGCGCCTTTTTCCCTTATTTAGGACTTTTCTGCGCTTCTTGTATTTCTAGATTTTTCTTGGTGCGTCGTCGTCTTCAGTTTCACTTTTGCCTTAGCCTTGTCTTCTGCTTCAGCTTTTCCGAATTTTCCACCTTTGTTCATTTGAGGGTTAACATGTGTTTTTAGTAGGCTTCTCTAATTGCCTCACACTAACAGGACCTCCTAGATGAGTGGCCTAGCAGGTCAATAGAACAGGGTCACTAGAACTCCCATCTAAAACAGATCTTTCAGTGCTTGACAATGTCTTTGTAGGAGGCAATGACTACTCAGATCTCCCACAAATATACCAAACCGAAACCTGGGACTTCATGCCTCGATTGCCGGTCCCCAATAAACAAAAGAAAGTAACCCTTGTAGGCATATGTATCATTAATTTCTTAAGGAAAAAACCTCAGAAAGGGGACGAAACCACGTGGAATGGTCACAAGAAGCTCTTCCAGAGCAAAGGCTCCCTCCAGCAACTTCGTCAACCTGTATGATGCAATCACTAAAACAAAAACCCATTAAACGTACCTGCACCAAACAGACATAAGGCCCTCTTGGCCTAAAGGAATAGCACATTTGTACTGCAAACTAACTAGCCCTCTTGGCCTAAAGAAATCAATCAAATCAGCTCATATAGATCCCTCCTTAGAAGAAGGCAAATATACAAAAATACGCTCTATTCTAAGGGGAAAAATAGGGCTCCTAGCCCTAAACTAAATGCATCAAGTTGTGACCCATACATCCTGCATATATAATAAGAGGCGTACACATAACATGTCATCGAATCAACCTGTGGGTCCAGGGTAATAGTGGTAGATGGGTCTCGGCTATTCTTCGCATTACCCATATCAACCATCACCTACCATATAACGCGTGGTCTGATAACATTCCCCACAAGCAACCAGGTTCAGTCTCATTATCAATAGCAACATCCCGACTAGGACCACAATTGAAGAAGAGGTCCTCTTCATAAGAAAAATTGGCTAATGAATCTGCAAACTGATTCCAATAACATGAAATTAGCATAAGAGAAACGCTCTCAAATACATCAAGTAGGGTTATAACAGTTTGATGATACATACAAAGGATGGGATTCCGGACTGTATATGTCCCATTGAGTTGATTTAAGATCAACTGCTAGGAATCCCCTTTTACTAACAACTGCCGAATACCACCTTTCTTGGCAATATTCAGTCCCATAATCAAGGATTTATACTCCGCCATGTTGTTAGTGAATCCTACCCTGAGATAAGCAGCTAATTTCATTGTAACTCTACATCAGGGATCTTGAATAACTACTCCAACACTCCCTTTTTTATTAGGGTCCTTGGACACCCCATCAAAATATAATGTGTACATCCACAATGGGTTTACAGAGCCAGCCATCCAAAACTCCCCTATTCGTAATTATGATAGTCAAAATTCAACATATTTAGAGGATGAATTGACGACTCCATCCTACCTTCATCATTAAAGACTACAGGGACGCTCGTCAAAATCTACAAACAGTGATGACAAAAGACCTTAATCTCCCAAACAAATGTCCAATCATCTTGCTCAGTCACTTTAAAGCCTTTACTCCACTAGATGAGCTTTCCCTAATGATATCGTTGCTCTAGATATGGGTGCTCCAAATAAGGAATCAGTCGATCCATCAACCTCTATCATTGTTTCTTTGCAGATGTCTGATCAATCGCGCATAGACCTACAAGGTAGTTATGTCCTTAGCGCAGTCAGAAATAATAAGGTTTAATCTTATTAAGATTAACCTTATTCTTAAACTCTACACCCTCAAGATCTGCCAATAATGCTTTGGATTTATTCTTCCCGATCCTGACAATTGTATAAGGACCATCCCATTTGGACTCCAGCTTTCTTGGAAATAATTCTCTATGTGCATCATAGTACAACACTAACTGTCCTTTCTTAAAGTATAATTCTTTGCTTTTAGGTCATGGAGTTGCTTCATCCGATGCTTGGTCACCTCCTAATGTAGCAAGCTCTGCAATTTAATGTCATCGAGGTGTGCTAGAGTCATAAAGCACTCTAAGAGGGCATCCTCATCACCCAAATAATGATTGATTGCGAATCTTATCGTCGGCAACTCAATCTCTAGAGGTAGGACGCACTCCTCTACAGATACTAGCTTAAATGGGGTGTGACCAGTAGCTCGTTTGAACGTCGTATTATACGCCCATACTGCCACATATAATTTGGTATCCCAGTCCCATTTCTTTTCGCATACTATCTTAGATAGGATACCCACAAGCTGCTTATTGGTACTTTCAACTTGTCCATTTGCTTACGGATTATAAGGGTTCGTCTTATTATGCTTGATTTTCCACGCTTTAGTCAGGCTTTTAATCACCTTGTTCAAAAAATGGGTTCCACGGCCGATACTATTTCTTTTGGCAGACCAAATCGATATATAATTTGCTCCAATCGAAAACTGGCAGCTTCCTTTGCATCGGCTTTCTGTGTTGCACGTGCTTCCGACCACTTAGTAAATAATTAGTCGCTATGATAATATACCTTTTCTGTGGGTGATGGAGTAATAAAGCCCACAAAGTCGATCCCCCACTTCTCGAACGGAAGGATCGCCATAATAGGAGTTAGTGGTCGCTTCCTATTCTCTCGACTATCATGCTGTTGACAAATGTCGCATCTTTTAACGTACTCAAATGCATCCTAGAAAATGGCCGGCCACCAATATCTCGCCCAAGGCATTTTGCGCAGTTAGCCACCCAACGAAATGACCTCCACAAGTAGAGTCACAGCACTCTTCTAAGATAAAAGAGACCTTGTCAGGCATTACACATCGGTGGTAGATATCATCTACCCCTTGTCGATACAACGTGCCTGCAATTATTGTGAATTTTAAAGCCTGCTGCTTAATCTTTTGCTTTTCTGGCTTTGATAGACTAGCTCAAGTCTCTTCCATCAACATATAATGTGTTATCGCCGCATACCATGAGGAAATAGATGCCATGTCAATCTTGAACAATGAGTCCCAATCACTACCTTCAGCCAGAGCTTCCTTTGGCTCCCCAAAGTCCACAAGGCACTCTATGATACCCTGCAACCTTGGTGGCTTGCTCTTAACCTCATAGTCAAACTCCTGCAAAGTAATTAACCACTTTGCCAAACGGTCAGGCGGTTGTAGCTTATTCATCAGCAGTCGTAGCCCTTTTGCCTTCGTATAAAGGAAAACCTTCTCATAAAGGATGTAGTGCCTGAACTTTTTAGTCAAAAAGACCATCGCAAGGCACAACTTTTCCATATAAGTATAATTAACTTCGAATACACCCAGCTTCCAACTAGTAAAAGTAATCGAGTGATACCACTTCTCTTCCCACATCTACATTAAACAGCAACTAATGCTATGCATGGTAGCTACTAAAAATATATATAAAAAATTGCCCCTCTTTGGTGCTTTCAGCACAGGTGCTCTTATGAGTTCATGCTTGACATCCTCGAAAGCCACCTTACAAGGGTCACTCCACATAAACAAACAGTTGAAGGATAACAGATTTGTCAATGGCAACACAGGTGCATTGCATAGACCAAATGCCATCACATGATACGCAAAGGTCCCAAAGGCTGTTATGAATGTCATTTTGAGCTTATCCTCTTCTGCAATTGCCATCTGATTATAGCCTGCAAAATAGTCCATGAAGGAATATATCTCCCTACCCGCCAATTGATCCAGAATCTGGTCGATAAAGGGCAGTGGGTAATAATCCTTAATTGTTTGCTTATTCAACCCTTGAAAGTCCACACACAGCCGGATTTGATTATTTTTCTTCTTCCTGATCACAACTGGTGAACACCATCCAGTGTGCTACAAAGGGAAGATCAAACCTGCTTTTCGTAATTTCTGTAACTCCTTGAACAGCCCATCCCGCAACTCAAATGGCATACGCCTAACTTTCTGTCGCATAGGACGACTTCTTTCCTTCAACGAAATTGTATGGATAGTGAGGCTAGAAGGCATGCCCCTAAGTTCATTGTAACTCCAAGCAAAAATATCGCAAAACTCTGGGATTAGAGTGGCATAATCCTCCTGTTCCTCTACACTAAGCATAAACCCTAGCTTTATTGGGTCTAGCATACCAAGGTCTAGTTTGATAACATCTGCATCCCTTATTCTATCTTGAGCTTCTAATGGCTCGTTCAACGTTACTTGATAGACGTCTTCTGGTTGATCCCTCTTTGGATTCGTCAGTCGATGACGTCTCACTTGCAGACACGTCTTCCATTGTCTCTAACTCCATAGAAGACACGAGAGCTCACTCACTTTGAGGTGATTCAGGATATGCATTGACTACCACCTGTCCAGCACCTTTGTCAAATATCAATCTACCAGCGAGTATGTCTACTTGACAATCTGCTTGTAAAATCCAAGGTCGACCAAGCAATACTTGGTAACTCGGACACCCTGCAAACCAAATTACCCTAAAGTCCAATAGGCATTTTATGTTGGCAACTGTCACGTGGGCTTTAGTAATGTAGCCCTCTGGCTGTCTCAGACTATCGTCACCATTCGAAGGATTATGGAGGCATCTTTCTGAATCGCAAGACCCAACCTCTCCATCAATTCAGAACTCATAATATTAACTGAGGATCCTGTGTCGACGATAGCACTATCCACTAGAATCCCATCAACATAGGCTACAACCCTTGGACAGTGCTTTTTGACATGTTCAAACCAACCATCCCCTACTTGCGCTATTCCCAAGGGTTCTACGATATACGTCATATGCAAGATCTTTTTAAATTCTTTGCATACTCCTGGTGACAGCTTGAATAACTGCAAGAGATTCACGTTTGGTTTAACATCACAAAGGGAGCTAGCCAAATAAAATTCGTGATAATTCACTAAAGCTCGCTTCTCGCGCCAAACCATCCACTCTTTAGGATGCTGCATCGGCTTTATTGCCTCTTTAACACAATATTAGTGAGTTTGGGAATCTCCCAATTCCCTTTTTTTGAATACTAAAAAGGTGGCACACGGATTACATGCCCATAAGTTTCTCAAAACCATATGATGTGACCTATCATTGGAAATCGCTTGAAAAATGAAATCTACTGAGCTATAGAGCGCTCAATTTGGAGTTATAGTGTTCAAGTTATGACAAAAAGATTTGACCACATGTCCCAAACTTATGGGAAATTCCAATATTCCCCAATATGGTGTTCTTTTTTAACTCTCACCTTCTTTCTCGATACCTCTTTATCTCTATTGGCATTAGTCTTACTCTCTATGGGCTTCAGAGGTCCCCCTTCCTTATCAAGATTTAGAACTTGTGTTCCTTTATCACCCTGCCTAGGGTTTCCATCGACAGGTTTTACATTATCTTTGTCGCCTTCTCTATGTTTTTGGCCTCTTGTTACGGCATGTAGGCTAGAAGCTTCAGTGCCATTAACCTACATAACCTCAATGAGGCTCACCCGACTACCACTTGGCAGTTCCTCAATAGTAGGCTTACCCCTTTGGAGTATTTGTTTCGGTGCTGAAAATTGTTTCCTTGTGCATGATGATTAACAGGCCCTAGTTGCCGACTGCCTTGCTGGAGGCAACTGATCTTCTTCCAACAGGTGGCTACTAAATGGCCAAACTTCCCACAAATTTTGCACTTGATATTTGGGCAGTTACGTGGATAATGTTTCCCACCACACCATTTGCAGTTGAATCTAGAGGGTGCACCCTCTTCGAGGCATCGACTCTCTATCAGATTCTATTGTTTCTTTAAGAAATTAACATCAACGGCTATTTGTCAATATTATTCAGAGATCATATTCATGTAGTGCTTCATCATGTCCTTGACTTTGCTAAGGGCATTTGACAAATTTGACTCATAGCCCTTATCATCTACATGTCGGTCCCTTGGCTGCACAATTTGATTAGGCATTGATTGCGTTGGTTGTTGATCCACAGGAACGATGTTAGGGTTCGCTGCTTGGCTTCCCACATTTGGTGGCATCTGACTAGCCATATGCATAGTCACCCTAGGCGGAGCTAGCAATAAAGGCACATTTAGCACAACATTCCCTCTCCCGATAGGGTTGGCCATCCCCATCCCTTGGCTTCCACTGCCATTGATCAATTGCAAATTATTTCCTGATGCTAAACCCATATTGGGATTGATTAGAGAAGCATACTCCACTTGCAGATAGGACTCTATTTCTTGCGCTCGTCTAATGGCAGTGTCTATATCCACCAAGGTGACACTACTAAGCTACACCTGGATATTAAAATCAAGACCATGCAAGAAGTATTGTAAGTGGGCAGCGTGTGGAATAGAGATAGAGGCATCCAATTTATGAAAAACCTCTTTTATCTTCTTGGTATATGCTCATATATCTTCATGCGGCTCTTGGCGTGTCAAATTCAACACACACAGCCAATATTAACCACCTCTCTTGGGGGTGAACTCGCTTTGAAAGGCTTCATAAAATAAATCCACATTGGTTATGGTTCCGACCTCAAGGCCATGATACCATATAGCTGCCCTTCCCTTCAGGGTCATATTGAAGAACATCATTAGATGCCCTTCCTCTTAGATGTGGCAATTAAACATCAGCTTTTGGAACTCCCTTATATGAAGCTCCGCATCCTCTTCCACTAACCCATTAAAAATGGGTAGGGGAAAACCTAAGGCTGGAAAATCCGCCGCTCTCGCAACGATTGCGATAGGTTGTACCATGGCAATGATTGGATTTGCTAATGAAATCGGGACATGCAAAGCTATCACACCACTCGAAGTGGGCAGATTAATTAGAAGGGGGGAAGTACTAGAACTTCCACCTCTTGACGGTAGGCTAAGGGTACTAAGACCCTGCCCTTGAATAGGTTCAGGACTACTCCTTTTAGGAGAATAATGCCTATTGATTTTGGCCCTCCGTCTAGCCCTCTCGGCTCTCTCCTATTTTTGAAGTTCGACTTGAGGGATCTCTTCAAAGGACATCAACTAACAAATAGGTCCCAAGAGACCCTAGATTCGAAAACCAGCACTTTGAGGTGGCTCCCGGCAAACACATTATTGATGGGACCAAAAATGGGCCAGCATTGGCTATGGCACTAGCCGGACCTCATGCATACAACAGACACCTCCAAATGGGCCGGCACTGGCTATGGCACTAGCCTGACCTCATGCATACAATAGACACCTCCACCACCACTCGGCCTGACGGTCCAGGAGCGTATGTAATAACTAAATGCACACTAGATACATCTAATATTGTGTTTGTAGCTGGATAATAGTCCAACGGCACCTTCCCCAAAACCCCTCAAAGGGGGTAGCCTCCACATATTGGTAATAAGCACCATGTATCACATACGAAGGAGGCACCCCACTGACTAATTGCCGTGGCCCCACTGTAGCTCTCCTACATCTTGGGGATCGGCCCCTAGATGCGCTGCTTTACATATAAACACATTCGCACAAGACTCCTCTCTTTTCAGTGAGATCCAAGAGATACCATGTTTCTTACCAATAATTTTCCCCAAGAAACGAATGACTAACCTACGACAAGGGGAATCTCACCCTCTCAAACATAGGTCAAGTATAATTCAAACAATTATTTTGCATTTCCAAGAGTTGATACCACATGTATGATCAATGCAATAGTGGATATCTCATTGTGCACAAATGGTTATGTTTCGAAATCAGGCTATGTGCTAGTACGCAAACAATCTTTCCATGAATTTCAAGTAATGTGCGTATATGCTTCGTTGCAAGAATCTAGCACCAAGGCGAACCTTGTGCTACTAGATCCCTAATTTCCAAATAAATCATTTCCTAAATGCTATGCATGGAAAAAACCAATCGGAATTTTTATTATTTCAGCCCTCAAACTGTTGCACAAAATCCTACTCCCCCTTACTGTTTAAGTTTTGCTTCGTTGCATAGGCGTATAGAGGTTGTTTTGTCATGATTTAGTGTATAAATAGCAATAGATCACACACTATAACAAAACGATAGGGAAAACTGAGGCTAGACCTCATGCTTTGCCCCACCATAGATCCATAACCACTTATTATATTTTTTCATATTTTTCTAAGGTATATTCTTACTTTTCCTCTTTTTTTTCTAATTTTCTCTATTTTTATCTATTTTTCCAATTAAAATTTAATATATTTTCATATTTTTTGCTCTTAATTCTTAGAACAACAAAAATACAGATTTTATCAGCATTTTATCCCATGTGTATTGGTTTATCTCACCCGAAAACACCAAAAATCCCATTTTCCTCATAAAAACCGTCTTTTACAGGTTTCTAAAAATTATTTCCAGCATTTTAACTTTATATTTTCTGATTTTTTCATCATGGAAGCATAGAACAAATAGTGAACAACATTCCTACCAATTTTCACTCCGTAAGAACAACATTGACTCAATCAAATATCAAAAACAAGTAATTTTTCTTTGTAAAATAGAATTACCAATTTTTTTCCTTCTTTGCGAGTTTTAAAATCTGATGTGGGATAGCAAAACAGTCCTCATTCAATGCTCATTCCATCTTCAGGCCTACTCAAATTGGAAGCAATCCGGTACACCGTCGAGCAAGCATTCGTCAATCTATCTTCATTCTTCTTCATGGGCATGAACTGCCCCTTGCAGGAGAGAGAGGGAGGAGAGAGAAAGACTGATTTCCATTCTCTTTGCTCCGTGCATCAATTCTTGATCAGTTTTTGGCGATGGAGAGCAAAGGTTGGGAGCATCTCAATGCCCTCTCCATTCCTCATGCATCAGACAATTGCAAAATGCCATCATCATCCCAAAATCAGCTGCGCGCAAAAAATGCGCCCCCCCCAATGATGTTTCATTTCTTGGGTTTTTAGGCTTAACTAATCAAGCTTTAAGCTTAAAGCTCCGAAATAACTAGTTCATGACTTCCCGTTCACACTACCGACAAAGTGATTTTCTTAATTTTGAGGGGGCAAACGATGTCGGAATCAAAATCCATCTAGACAGGCGTCTTCGGGGCATCAAAATTCATAAACAATCTCCATCACACTCTTCTTGGCTTCTAGATCTAGTAGTCGCTTCATAACCCCGAACTTTGCGGGGATTAAATGGGGGATCAAACGGGCTCGGATTGACAAACTGAGACTTGCTTTGGATTCTTGACGTTGAAATGCATCTAGGAAAACTCCAGCTCGTCCATCCGCCATCGTTTGATTTTTCATGAAAAAAAGCACTAGTGCTTTAGGGACTTGCTGCTTAAAATCGTACTAACTGCAGCTGCCACCTTTCTTTGATGGATGAGGTGGAGAGTATTGGAGGGTCGGGGTCGCCATGGTTGGATAGGGATAGCTTGTCCTAGACCTCGTTGGTGGATAGGGTGTACTTGTGACCCTAGATGTAGATGGTGACCTTGAGATGAGGAGCTTCTCCAAGATGGACTGTGTGTCAAGGTGAATTGGGGTAGCGCTCCATGATAGGCTAATGAAGTGGTTGAGTTGCATGGACTTGCGATCCAAGGCTGTAATTTAACGAGTGCGTGTGAGTTAGGAGGGTAAACTTCCTTGGTTGTGAGTTGAAAGGTAGCCATGAAACTAAGGACCAAGAAGGTGGATACATAGATAACACATAAGAAGTGAAAGAAGATAAGTGAAGCAAGGTGATGATCACAAGTATAAGATGACAAATAAGGGTGATGATAGGAAGAGTTTCCTTAAAAGGCCATTGAGTTAATGCAAATGTGCTATGGCCAACGCGTGCTTGCCACATCAGCAAAATTTGCCATAAAAGGGCATAATGAAGATGAGATTTCCAAGATCCATGTCACAAACAAGTGGTTTTTATAAATGAATGCCATGTGACTTTGATTAGCAACTACTAGATCTAAGTCAATCTAGAGGTGGGGTCAAAGGTCTGGAATTTGGTGGTGAAGGTGTAGCAAAGATAGTAGGGGATTTTGGGTCGATGGGAAAAGGACACTGGGAAGCTGTTGGTATGATAATGGCATAGCCAAAATCCATTGATAGGTTTTGGTAGTAGCTTTTCCTGTAAGTCATTCATGTAGAAAGAGTTAGTTTCGTAATCATGGAACACACAGAAGGGGACCACTCCATCGGATTTCAACTTGCTCAAGAGCTTGCCCATCTGGGTCTTGAAGACTAAGATGGCCCTTCTAGAAGAGTCATTTCTTGGAAAGCTTGTCAGCTTGATGCTTTTGTGGGGCTTGGACTTCATATAGGATGTAAGCACTACAGATCCGATCTTCTTCCATTTGGGCTTCCATTCAGAAGGGTTAGGGGTTTTCTTCGGGATGAGTCGTCCTTGTACCATGATCCATAGACTAGGTAGCACTCACTCTTAAGGCCTCACACACTCTCTCAAGCACAAGCACACACAAGCAAGAAGGAGAGAAGAGAAGAAGAAGTCACTTTAGCCACACAGCAAAGAATGAGCTCATTCACTTTTTTGAGTTTATATACAAGCCCTAAATCCCTTAGGCACCCATCTCCTTTTTTACAAGATCGGGCATCTTGCCAAGGTCCTCTTTCCCTATTCCCTTCTAGTTGCCTTATCCCTTCACCTATGCCCATCTAGATTTTACAATTTGCACAAGAGGGAGCCTGGTGCTCTTTTTACAAAATTTTGGTGTCACTGTTGCCTTTGCATTTTAAAATGTGCCTTCACCTTCGACTTGACCTTTTATGCTTTTGGCCTTTCCTCTCTTATTCTGTTGTCGAGATATCTTTTTTGCATTATTTCTTATTTTGAATTTTCTTTTTTTTCTTCTTGCATCGGGGTTAACAAAGGTTTGGACCTATCCTATTAAGTAGAAGTCAAAGGTGTTAGCTACATTTGAGTCCTTTCTTGTTGTGGTTGAGGCATAGGCAAAAATGCCTATGATCTGACAATGGGGGTGAAGAAATGCCCACAATTTGACAATGGAGGTGAATATGTCTCTAAGACGTTTGAGTAGTTTTGTGATGAGAGGGGTATTATGCATCAGTTAACTGTCACATACACCTCACGCCACCAAAAGGGTGTTGTAGAGCATATGGATAGGACTACTCAGAAAAGAGTCTACAATATTTAGTCAGGTAATTTTAATATCACAATACTTTTGGGCTAAGATGGTTAGTGCTGTAGTTCATTTTATTAATAGATTCCCATGCACTACTCTTGGTAGTAGAGTTGTAGAGCAAGTATAATGTAGTAAACCTCCCTCGTATGCACGCTTGCATGTCTTTGGATATGAGGCTTTCTACCATATTCCCAAAGACAAATGCAATAAGCTAGGTTTAAAGTTCATCAAATGCATCTTTCTTGGATATGGTGATGTAGGTAAGATGGGATATCACATTTGGGGTCCCTAGGCTCGGAAGGTTATCCGCAACCATGATGTTGTATTCCTTGAGAAAAAGATATATATGAAACCAGAGAAGGTAGTTGAGATACGCAAGGTGATATTTCAAGACGACCCTCCATAGGGTGGTCTTTCAAGAGGAGCCTCATATTGTAGTACACCTAGTCCTAGTTAGATAGTTTGCTGCATTGTTGATGATATAGTGGCCCATGATCTTCTTGTTGTGCAGGATCATGACGTTGGGTAGAGAGAATAGGTGGTACAGGCCCAGAGATAGCTCCACTAAAGCCTTATATCCTCATAATTGTTTTGAGCCCTCTATGTATTATGTCATTGTGACAAATTATCTTGAGCCCCTTACTTATGAGGAGGCTATACTTAGAGGTGATAGTTACTCTTGGGAGAGGCCATGCACTTTGAGTATAATTCACTATAGAAAAAATGTATATAGGATTGATTCCTTTTACTAATGAGAAACATACATTGCTATACAACAGGACAGACAAGTTAAAAAGTATCCATGGTCTAGCATATAAGGCCAAATTGGTTGCTAAGAGTTTTAAGCAAGAGAAGGGATTTGATTTGGATGAGATATTCTCTCATGTGGTCAAAAAGACTACCCTATGCTTGGTATTGGCATTGGTTGCACAAATGGATCAGATGGATATTAAGATAGCTTTCTTACATTGGGACTTGCATGAGGACATTTCTATGTAGCAGCATAAGTGCTTTGAGAAAAAGGGAAGGGAACACCTAGCATGCAAGTGGACTTAAGCAAGCATCTAAGAAATGATATCATAATTTTGATACCTTTATGCATTCATAGGGCCACTCTTGTAGTGATGTGGATCCATGTCTTTACAGGAATAAGGCCCCTGATGGCAACCTTATTATTTTGGTGCTATATGTTGATGACATGTTGATTGTTGGGAGTGCTCATGATGAGCTAGATGCTTTGAAAACTTGGCTTAAGAAGAGCTTTGAGATGAAGGACATGGGGTATGCCTCTCACATACTTGATGTGTGTGTTATGTGTAATCGCTAACAAATGATTTTTGACACCAAGAAGTGCTTAAAAATAGCCAAAAATTCCGAATTTTAGGGGAAAAATAATGCCATGTATCTGCAAGCCGAGGCATTCAACATATTCAAAAAGGTTGCTTCTCTCTTCTTCTCTCCTTTGGCTCTTCCTATAGCTTGGGCCATGTCTTTTGCAACTGCCTCTTTGTCAAGGCAAAACACCTAGACCACAAGGTAGCCATCATGAAAAACATGAAGGTAATGTGTGGCCAACATTTTACTTTTCTCTTTCTCCCACCTGCTCTCCTCATCCGAACCCGTTAGCTTGTGCTACCTGCAATAGACATCACCTAGTCTCAACCTGAGACTGGAACCTCACACAAGCTACCCTAACCCTTAGTAGAACTAGGTGGAGTAGAGCCATGAAGAGTGATTCCTCAAAAATGAGGACCAAATAGATCAAGACACTTCCAAGCCATCCCCAAAGCATGACTAGCCACCTAGTAAAGCCACCCCTAACTCGCCCAAGAAGTCCACCTTTGCCACTAGCTTCTTTGCCAAAGTCACCCTCCTCAAATCTTAGGGCCAAAAAGCACCAATAAGAGGAGGAATATGTACAAGAAAATAAGAAACCTGGCCCTACTTTGATGACCCTCACAAGTCCAGAGGGAACTTGCTTTGCTACGCCCCCTCCTTCTCCACAATTGTTTTCCAACAACTGGTTCTCATCCCTTTGGAGTTTAGGTGGGAAATGGCCCACTAGTCTCTGTACTTTATCAATGAGTTCTTAGCCTGGCAAAAACACTAGCATTAGGATCTCATCTCCCAAGTTGACCATCTATACTAGGCAAACACCATCCTCTTTGAATAGATTCAATAGAAGGATGCCACACTCCACAAACATTGACAAAGGTTGGAGGCATACCAACAAGCGCAACTGGCTTCACTAAGTGATCCAGTGGTACGCAGGTCTAGTAGGGTCAAATGATGTGTTAAAAGATTTGGTTTTGAAGGTTATGTAACTCACCATTATGCTTATATGGTGAAGGTAGTCAAGGATGTTGAGCCCACTTGTTTTGAGGATGATGTTGGTCATGCTCTTGGGATGCAACAATGGATGAGGAGATGGCTACATCAGAAGCCAATAAGACTTGGGATTTGGTACCCTTTCCTAAGGGCAAGGAAACTATTGGTTGTAAGTGGTTTTACAAAGTCAAGCATAATGAAGATGGTTCTGCTAGTAGATATAAGGCTAGG